>NW_018233112.1:0-13006 GCF_001263595.1 Phalaenopsis equestris | reverse complement strand
AAGAGATTCAAAGGAACTTCAAGAGTTTGGTGGAGAGGATTTGAGATAAGTTTTTATCTTTGTGACTACATTTGGTTTTTAATTTAGACTTCTTATTTGTTTGCATGATTTCCACTTTCAAACTAAAGTGTGGTTGTGTTTTCTTTATGAATTTTGAGTAGTTTTCTTTATCTTTTTCCTTAAAATGATAAGTGATTAAGTATTGGATGGAAGTTGTGTGAAGTATTAATCTTTAATGTTGGAATAAGTTGTGATAATTTTAAACCTTGTACTTCATTTACTTCTTGATTTGACCAATTAGGATGTTAATATCTGTTGTGAGGAAATGTAAGATCCGAGATGATATTGTCTCAGTCAACAAATGGTAAGAATCACATGAGATTGTATGGATGAAAATGTAATTCATATGATTGGGTGCAAATAAATAGGAAAATAAACTTTGAAGGATGTAGAATTAGATGACTTTAGTGTGGCAGGTTAAAATCCCACCAACTTGTTTTATTGTTTTTTGTTCTAATACGAGAATGTTAGCCCCCAGGTGGAGAGAATCGAGGGAACTCTAGAGTGAGAGCTAATATCTTCTCTGCCTAGCTGGTTTTTAGAACTATTCAAACTTCAAATTAGCTAATGTTCTTTATAGCATCTCTAATAAGGGTAAAGGATATTATTACTCCTATTTGACACAACACAATTTAAATACTTCTACAACATAATTCTTAAACTTGTTACTAATTCATGATAAGGAAAAAGATATTTTATTTGTGTTGCCTTCATTTTACAAATTTTTAGTTAAGTTTAGTTAGTTGTTTACTTTGCTTTCATTTATCAAAAATTACAAAAAGAATTGAATTTTCATTCCCATTATAACATATATAGTTTGAGTAAGAATATTTTACAAAGTATAATTTATTACCTAATTTCTTCTAATTTTAATTGCATATTATATTTTTTTGCCGTGGGTTCGATATTCGGGGCTTAATCAAAAAGTAATATATTACTTGATAATGATGCGATACTTGTGTAATATCCCATAATTAAATATAATAATTGCATTCTTATTTTCTTCGAAGTCAAGCTTTTGCCTAGCTGTTTCTGATGATCAAATTTTTGGCGCCGTTGCAAAGTAAGAATTATAAATCAGAAAAAATTAAGAATATAACCGAATACATCGTATTGACAAATTTTTGCCACCGTTGCAAAGTAAAAATTATAAATCAGAAAAAATTAAGAATATAACTGAATACATCGTATTGACATACAAAATAGAGATCAAGTTTTTGGCGCCATTACCGGGGAATCAAAATATAAATTTTTAGCAGAAATTTTTAGAAAGCAAATTTATATATTTAGAAAGTCTTATTTAAACTTTTAGATTTATTATATGAATGTTCTAGTGTTGTTTTTATATAAAGTTCTTATATGTGTGCTTTTATTTTATGTATTTCGTAGTAATGTATGTGTAGTTCAGGTTCTACAGAACTAGTGGTCTACTATTTTAAATTAGAAAGAACTATTAGAAAAGTTAAAAAAAATCAAAATTACTGTAAAAGACCAAAAAATTCAAGAAACGCAAACCCAAATAATCAAAATGTTAATCAAGAATTTAGACCTTAAAGAAATTATTCAAACCCTACGGTGGATAAAACTCATTGTAGTATTCAAAAACCTGTTGTAGTGGCTAATTCATTTGAACTTAAACCTACTTTTATCTAAATGGTATCAAATAATCAGTTTGGGGGAGCACCAACTGAAGATTCAAATTTACATCTTGCCAATTTTCTAGAATTTTATGCTACATTTGAATATGATGATGTATCAGAAGATGCTATATGACTTAGAATTTTTCCTTTCTCATTGAGGATAAGGCTAAGGTATGGTTACATTCACTAGCACCTAAATCTATCAGAACTTGGGTTGATTTAGTGCAAAAATTTCCTGCTAAATATTTTCCACCATGAAAACTGTAAAGTTTAGAAATGATATTACATGTTTTTATCAGTTTGAAGTGGAATCTATTTATGAAGCATGAGAATGATTTAAAGAACTACTGATAAAGTGTCCACACCATTCTATACCAGATTGATTAATAATTCAAACTTTTTACAATGGATTAGCTAGATCTCTTAAATCTATTATAGATGCCACTGCTGGTGGTTCATTGATGTCAAAACTATTTCATGACACTTATGCTTTAATTGAAGAGATGGCTACTAGCAATTTTCTATGGCCTTCTGAGAGGGTAAGTCCTAAGAATGTAGCCAATATTCATGAATCTGATGCTTTTAGAATGTTAGCAAATCAAGTTGCTACACAAATCAAGTTGCTAAATCAAGTTGCTACAATTTCAAGAAAGTTAGACTAATTTGGAATGAATTTTTATCAACCAATTGCAATGATTGAAGAGAATTAATTAGGCCAAATTATAGATTCTCAAGCATCATTCAAAACTTTGAATGCCATAAACAACAAGCAGAATAACTTATATTCAAACTATTAAAACCTAGGTTAGGAGAAACATCATAACTTTAACTAGAAAAATATTTTGGGTGGTAATAATCAGCAATGGGGGAACAACCAAGTAAAGCCATAGGAAAACTTGAACAACCAAGGGAATAGTAATTATAGACCTACTATCCTTCAGGTTTTAGCAATAATCCACAATTCAAGGAGAAAAAGTTGTCTATAGAAGAAGTGGTGTTACAAATGAGAAATCAGTTACAAAGTCAAGGAGCTACTATCAGAAATATTGAGAATAAATTGGGACAAATAACAAATTCATTAAGTAATAGATCCCAAGGAACACTTCCTAGTAATACAGAAGTAAATCCAAAAGACTAGAATAAAAAGCAAGTAAAAGCCGTTCAACTTAGAAGCGAAATAGAATTGGAAGGTAGAGTTCAAAAAGAGATTGAAGTAGAGAGAGAAGAAATTGAAGAGCCTAAAAAAATCTCTCCGAAAGGCTTAGAGAGACCTATTTCTCCACTTAAAAGTGACTTGGAAAAACCACCACCTCCATTTCCTCAAAGACTTCATCAACAAAAGTTGGATAAATAATTTTCAAAATTTTTGGAAATCTTTAAGAAGCTTACAATTAATATTCCATTTGCTAAAGCCTTAAAACAAATGCTAAGCTATGTGAAGTTTATGAAGGATATTTTTAACAAGAAATGACAGTTCAAAGATAATGAGATTGTTGCACTTAGTGAGGAGTGCAGTGTTATAATTCAAAAAAAGCATCTTGAAAAGCTTAAATATTCTGGTAGCTTCACAATTTTATGTGCAATAGGAGACAAAATTTATGGGAAAGCTTTATGTGATTTAGGTGCAAGCATTAACCTTATGTCATTATCAATATTTAAGAGATTGGGATTAGGAGAAATATCCCCAACTACTGTAACTCTGGAGTTAGCAGATTGTTCAATAACATATCTTAAAGAAGTTTTAGAAGTTGTTTTTAGTGAAATTGGATCAATTTATCATTCATGTTGATTTCATTATGCTAGATATGGAGAAAGATAAGGAGATACCTATCATTTTGAGGAGACTTTTCGTAGCTACAGGAAGAGTAATGATAGATGTGTAGAAAGGAGAATTAACTATGCTCTTCAATGATCAAACAATTATGTTTAATATTTCCAAATAAATGAAGAATCCTGCAAAAGTTAAAGATGATGAAAGTTACAGAATGGATGTAATAAGATATCTGAGTTAATGTCATTTCAAAACAACTTTTGAAGAGAAATCTGAAATGAAAGAGATGGAACACGAGCAAGAAGAGGAATTAGATCAATTTGAAGGTTTTTATAAGGGAGATTTGAATTATGTTCGAGAAAGTTTTAAAGTTTTGGATATGACAGAAAAAGAAAAATATTTTTATCCATGAATTGAAAAACCTCATGAACTTGAGTTGAAGTTACTTTATGAACATTTAAAATATGCCTTTTTAGGTGATTCATAAATGTTACTAGTTATAATTTCCTTAAAATTAACTACGAAAGAAGAAGTGAGTTTAATGAAAACTTTGAAGAATTATAAGAAAGCCTCTAGATGGACAATTACTGTTATTAAATGAATTAGTCCTTCAATTTATATGCATAGAATTCATATGGAAGAGAATTGCAAACCCAGGACTGATCCTCAAAGGAGGATAAATCCTGTTATGAAAGAAGTTGTTAAGAACAAAATTTTAAAATGGTTAGATGCTGAAATTATCTACTCTATTTTAGAAAGTGCATGGGTTAGTCCAATTCACAACGTCCTAAGAAAGGAGGAGTGACTATGACTATGAATGAACATGTTGAGTTAACACCAACAAGACAAGTCACAGGATAACAAATATGCATTGATTATAGAAAATTAAATTTTGCCACTAGAAGGATCATTTTCCACTAACCTTTCTAGATCAAATGTTGGATAGATTAGCTGGACATTAGAACTTTTGTTTTCTAGATGGATATACTGGTTATCACCAAATACAAACTTTTCCCAGTCCTTATGGTACATTTACTTTTAGAAGAGCGCCTTTAGTTTATGTAATGCCCCTGCTACATTTTAAAGATGTATGATGACTGGTGCTGTCAAAAAAGCTCGTTGTTCACGAACAGTTCGTTCGGTTCGTCAACGAGTTTGTGTTCAATTTGTTCGATAAATAAATGAGACGAACGTGAATAATTTTTTTTGTTCGATTGGTTAAACAAACCAAACACGAATAGTGATGCGTTCATTCCAAACAGGCTCGTCGTTCGAGAACAGCTCGTGTTCGACTCGTTCGTTAAGAAACAAACACGAACAGTGACTTCATGAACAATTTCAAACATGAACTTATTTCAAACAAACTAAATTTCAAAAGAATCGAACACGAACACATGCTCTATTCATTCGTGTTCGGTTTGTTTACACCCATAATGATGGCTATTTTCTGTGCTCTAATTGGAGTTGAATCATGTTTAGAATATTTATCAAAAGTTCTTAAGCGTTGTGAAGAAAAAAAATTTAGTCCTTAATCGAGAAAATGCCAATTTATGGTAGCAGGAGGAATTATATTAGGACATAAAATATCAGAAAATGGTATGGAAGTAGATCCTGCTAAAATTCAAGTGATCGCTAATTTACCTATCCAATAAATGAAAGGGAAATTAGGTGTTTTTAAGGACATGCTGGATTCTACAGATGATATATTAAAGACTTTTCAAAAAGATGCAATTTTTAATTTTGATGAAGAGTGCCTAAAAGCTTTTGAGTTATTAAAAGAAAAATTAATCACTACACCAATTTTAGTTTCACTAGATTGGGGAAAATCTTTTGAACTGATGTGTGATGCTAGTGATTATGCTATTGCAGCTGTTTTATGACAAAAATATGATAAATTTTTTTGGAGCTGTTTTAGGTCAAAGAATGATAAAATGTTCAAATTAATTTACTATGCAAGTAAAACTCTTAATGAAATCCAAATTAATTATAAAAGAACTGAAAAAGAGTTATTAGCAATAGTATATGCCTTTAATAAATTTAGATCATTTTTAATTGAAACTCATTGCGTAGTGCATATAGATCATTCTGCTATTAAGTACTTAATGAAAAAGAAGGATGTTATTAGAGTTGTTTTAGAACAAAAGTATGATAAGAATTTTAATTTAACCTACTATTCTAGTATAAATCTTAATGAAACTTAAATTAATTTTGTCATAACTGAGAAAAAGTTATTAGCAGTAGTATATGCTTTTAATAAATTTATATGCTGTAGTATATGCTTTTAATAAATTTAGATCATACTTAATTGAAACTAAATGTGTTGTGCATACTAATCATTCTAATATTAAATATTTAATGAAAAAGAAGGAAGCAAGACCAAGACTAATACGATGGATTCTTCTTTTGTAAGAATCTGACTTTGAGATGGTAGATATGAAGGGAGCTGAAAATCAAATTGTTGATCATCTGTCCAGGCTTGAATTAAAAAAATCATTTTGTTTTGAAAAAGATATTAATGAACATTTTCTAGATGAAGAATTGTTCAGTATTAATAAGTGGTGTGTTCCATGGTATGTCGACATTGTGAACTTTATTGTTGGTGATATTATACCCTGTGGACTAACATGCCATATGAAGAGGAAATTTTTATCTAAAGCTAAGACTTATTTTTGGGTTGACCAATTTTTATATAAATAAGGAAAGGATCTAATTATTTTAAGATGTGTGCCTTTAGAAGAAAATTATGAAATTATCCAAAAATGTCATAATTCTAATTTTTGGGGACATTTTGGTGTTGATTAAAAAACTTACAAAATTTTACAATCTGAATTTTATTGGCCTACAATTTTTAGAGATTTTAATGCTTACATCAAACTCGTGATCAATCTCAATGAGTAGACAATATTTTTAGGAGAAATGAGATGCCCCCCAATTATGTGTTGGAAGTTGAGATATTTGATGTTTGGGGATTAGATTTCATGGGATCATTTATATCATCTTTGGAAAATTATATATATTGATACCAGTAGACAATGTATCCAAATGGATAGAAGCTGTTGCTTTACCTCGATATGATGCTCAAGGTGTTCTAAAGTTTTTAAGAACAAACATATTTTGTAGATTTGGGATGTCGAGAGTGATCATAACTGACGGGGAAAGTAATTTAAGAAATGCAATAATTGAGAAAATATTAAAGAAATATCATATCAACCATTAACTTATTACTTCTTATCATCCTCAGACAAGTAGTTTGGTTGAATTATCCAATCATGAAATTAAAAGAATATTAGAAAAATCTGTGAATCCAACAAAAATGTATTGGTTAGTCAAACTTGACAATGCTTTGTGGGCTTATAGGACTGCATATAGAACTCTTATAGGAATGTCCCCATACATGCTAATATTTGGGAAAACTTGTCATTTACCGGTTGAACTTGAGGATAAAGTATATTGGACTATTAAGGAATTTTGAGCCCGGGCAACAAGTTTTGCTTTATAACGCAAGGTTAAGGTTATTTCCAGGCAAGCTTAAGTCCAGGTGGATGAGCCTATTTGTTGTGATGAAAGTTTATCCTTATGGAGCTATGGATATCAAAGATCCTAAAACTAAGAAAATATTCAAAGTGAATGGTTACAGACTAAAACCCTACTTTTTAGGGATCAACTTACATTAAATTAACTTATGTTGCCGAATAAGCCCTGGTTATATTGGGTTGACGACGTTAAACCAAGCGCTTTGTGGGAGGCAACCCATAGTTATCTGTGTATTTTTATTTTAAATATTATGTTGTTGTGTTTTATTTAGAAAATTTTGGTAGTATATTGAATATATAATGATTTAGTAATGATTCTAAGACCATAATATATGACTTAGACATGTTAGAATGAGTATTCAGACGTTAAGCTGACATGCACATTTGTCGCTTAAGCACGACAGTTTACTCTAAATTAAATTTCTAGAAGATTTAAATGTCGTTTAGTGAGTTTTAACGTCGGTTAGTTGTTTAAGAACGTGTCTAGTATTTTTAGACTTGATATAAAGACTATAAATAGAAGGGAATGAAGAAAATTCTCACCCCACTTCAATTTTAACCCTAAAATCTAAGTGAAAAGTGACAGATCTAGGAAAGATGTAATTTTGGGAGATTGATATGAAGAAGAAAGAGGAAACTACAAAGAAGAAGTTCATTAGTCAAAGTGCACAAGAGTTATACAACACTTTCCTAGCCATTACTATAGATGGAATAACAACGGTTTTCTAACCGTTACTATAGAAGGAATAATGGAGAAAATCACAAAAATTGAGGCTGACGTGGCTTCAATTAAAGCAAAAGTGATGGAATTCAGCGCAAATTTGGAGCATATTGGATGGTAACTTAAGATGCAATTTAACCACAAGTTTTATAGAAGAAGAGGACAAGGCTATGTATTTGAAAAAAAAATGGATTGAAAAAGACTCAACCAAAGTTCTTCACCACCGTCCGTTCCATCAAATCTATATTCCAAATGCCCAAGGGGAAAGTAATGACAGGCCATGATTCGTTCCACCGGAAGGAGAGTGGAATTAAGTTCTTTATTTATTGTTTGTTTGTGTTAGGTGTTTGTTTGTTAGTATTAAGTTTGTTTTATGTGTTTTTAGTGTTAAGTTTATGTTTATGCTTAGGAATTATCTCATCCAAAACTCTTTGAATTGAGAAATTATGTATCGTAAATGTTTGTATTTGTTTGTGAATTAATATAAGTGTCTGTTTGTGTGTAAAATTTTGTGTTATTTTGTGTTGAATCGAATTAGTTAATACTGGTGAAGTTGAGAAAGAGGAGAATTGACAAGGAAGAAAATAGTTAATAAAGATTTAGAAGACCATTTAGGGGTGATTGACTTAGACTAGATATGCATTTTACTTAAAATAAAAAATATTAAAATTCTTGCATTGGTGCCTACATGCCAGGACCCCAGGCTTAAGCTATGAATAAACAAAGAGGTAGGAGCCTAAGCGCCAAACCAGTTGTGCTTAAGCACCATTTCACTTAAATTGGTTCACGAAAGGTTTAAAGTGAAAAATTGAGCCGAAAACCTCCATTTTTGCCCTGACTTCATCTCCTTCCTCTGATTTTCAGAATTTTGAGAGCTAGGGCTTCCTCTAAAGTGATGAGCTTGGGCTTCCTCTAAAGTGTTGATTTCTTGGTGGATTCAAGCCAAATTTGTTAGATTTGATCTTCTTGAGGTAAGAGCTTCACTTCTATGTAAAAATTTTTTATTTTCACCATGTATTTTGAGCGCATTATGGATTTACCAAAAATCACTATTCATGGTGAAAATTTAAGAAAAATCTATAGAAAATACATATAAATGATAGTTTAAGCTTTTAGAAGTTTAGTTTAGTGATTTAGGGTTGAATTTGGGATTTATTGTGAATTTTATATGATTTTTAGAAATAGCCCCAAGAATGAAGAGGAGTAAAGGGAAGACACATTTTGATTCGAGCAAGTTTGTTAGCACAAGAGCTCAGGATAGATATAGTGACACACTGTAGTCGAGGAAACTGATTCCTGAGAGATGTTTTAAAAGTCCGGGTGGAGTAGTGGAAGAGGACTGTAAAAGATCATCAATGAAAGAAGAGTCGAAATGAAAGATGAGTCAACTTCCCCACGTCAAAGTTAGATGCCACATCAAAGGTGTGGCACTACTTTATTTTTGCTTGTCTGCTACCAAATAATCACCTCAGTGAAGTTACTTGAGATACAACTACCTTGAATTATTGCATTCAACAGTTCAAGCCCATTGACATTGGAGCTCTGATTTATGAGACTATCACCAATTTTGCTGTTGCTGCTACTACTGCAGGTTTGAAATTCATATCCTTGATCTTTTCATTATGTGAGCAGGCAGGTGTTAGATTCGATAGCTGAGAAGAGATACCATGGCCTCTAAATCCCATTACAAGTGTTAATGTGAAGTCTTAATCACATCACTCGAGCTTTGGCTTGAGAGGAGGATTTTCTAGCAGTTCAGGTGCCTCTATTTCTCATGCTTCTACCTCGCGTGCTTCAACATCACAAGGTCAGACTTCTAGTTTTGATTTGTAGTCAGATTTATTGCAAAGAATGTTGGATAACATCAATTATACTGTGGATAAGGTATTAATTTAGAGGATTTTTTATATTATAGGAATGGATATATGAGAAGACATAATGATTATGAGGAGAAATTCCACTCATCTTTGGAAAACCTTATGAGAGGTGACCAAAGTGTAGTTTTCCCTTCATATCCATGATATCCATCATATGAGCCTACTGCCTTTTGGTATAGTAATGATAGTGATGTTGATGAGGAGGAAGATTAAACTGGGTACTTTAGTTTAGTATTTTTTATTATTGTTGTGAACTTTATGTGGTACAGTTATACTGTACTGCTATTTTGTTTTGAGTTGTACTTATTGAGACTGCTAGTTTTATTTGTGTTTTATTTTGTTAGACAATGTTGTGATGTGTTTATGTTATTATGAGTACTATATTTCATTTTTGTGGTTGTAATTGTGATAACTGTGTTGTCTAGTGTATTTAGTTAGTTTGTGTTGAACTTAATCCTGAATCTTAGGAAGGTCTAGAATGTTACTAACTTTCAATTAAGAACTTCATGTTTAATTTTCAATTTACTACCAGATATTTTCTTTATGTTGTAGTTGTGAATGTCTATTAGTGTGTTTATTTGCTTTTTTGTTATCCTCCACTGCATAAAAGACTAATGAATCTCTATATGTTAAATTAAATTAAAATTTGAATTAATTAATTTTCACTCCTATTTTTAATTTTTGTATTTGTATATTTAGGATGTAAAAGTTCCTGCAAGCATATTATTTTTATTTTTCAGACCTCCCTATATAAATATGATGCTAAAATGTTTTATCTTATTAAAAATTTAAGTAAAAATTTAAGTTTATGGGGGATGAAAAATTTTCTAAAACTTGAAGTTTATTTGTTCTCAAATGTACTACAAATAAATTTGATTTTGATTTGGAAAAAAATGATTATGTATATGAAGTTATATTAGGGAAGTAAAATTTTGAATATAGAAATGAGTAAGAGAATTTAGTTGAAACATATAGTAATGAAGATAAACTTAAAGTTAAAAATTTTTAGTGTAGAAATGATAAATATTATGTAACTATCTTTAGTAAGAGAAATTTTATTTTTGAAAAATTTAGAAGAGTTAGACTTTTATTTTCAATACTTAAATTTCTTTTAGTAAAAATAATTTTTAGAATTATTATTATGCTCTTAAGTAAAAGATTTATATAAAAATTTTGCTTTAGGGAAGGAGGAGTGGAATTCAAAATCATTAAAGACCTATCCAGATATAGTAATCCTTGCATAAAAAAAAATTGTTGAAAACGGGCGGAGAAGCTTGAGGATTAATGCCTAACCAAAAATTGGTTCCACATCTAATCTTTTTAAAGTATAAGACTTCAGAAACTGTTAAGCTTAAGGGAATAATATGGTAAGTATAATTATTCTTAATATAAAATTTTTAGTGAAGAAGATAGAATGCATAAACTCTACATTTGGAGAATTTACAAATATTTATGAACTAGATAGAAACTCCTATTTTCAGACTTCTTTACATTAAAAATTTCTAAACTCTATGTTGGTCTCATGTACTAGTGTTTTTTCTAAATTTGACTACTATATTTCTACATCAAAATTTTAGAATATCCTAAAGAAACTCATTTACATAATCTACTTATTTTGGTTTCAAAAGAGTAGTGTGTCACTTGAGGACATGTAACATTTTAAGTTTCGGTGATTTTGATACTCCTAAAATATATAGTCCTTACACACACATTTTTATACCTAATTTTACCCCTTCGGACGATCGTGACTACTATTTCCAAGGTAAAATGTGATACTTACAAGTCAAGAAATCTTAGCCCTTTCAGGTCTATAAGTTCCTCAACAGGTTTTAACAATATAAGTGGCCAATTTGTAAAGTAAATGGACCAATAAAAATATCATCACAATTTTTAGGAATAAAAGAAGATCTAAGCAAAATTAAAATCACTTACTTAATTACTTCATATTGCAGGGAGAAAGAAAAGAAAACTACTCACAAAACATGGGGATAAAAAAACAAAACATATTTATAAATCCAAAATACAAAACTTAAAGACAAAGATACAAATACTTATCTGAAAAGTTCCCCCAAGCACTCCTTTAAAGTTCTCTGACTTTTTTTTACTCCAACAATACTTACAAGACTCGCAAACTCTAGAAATAACAAAGACTCACAAAGAACTCTACTTACACACTTAACACACTCACACACTATGAGACTCTATAGATCTGACCCCTTAGCCTCTTTGAATTAATCCATATTTATAGAGCTTCAAAAGTGACTTAAGGGTTGCTTTAGACATCTCTTAAAAATTCAGCCTCATTCAATGAATCTTCTAGAAAATAATTGTGGCGCCTAGGCACCTAACTATAGCGCCTAAGCGCCAACCAATTTGTACTTCTGATGCCTAGGTGCCAGTTCGGCTGGTTTGGTACTTTTCTTCAATTTAGCTCATTTTGCTCCTTCTTAATGTATTTTTTGCTCCTTTTTGCTCTTAAACCCTTTTTCTTGCACCTTCAAGAAAAAAAATATAAAAATACCCTTAATTTAATCATAATATCCTAAAAAGTTGAGCATAAAATGTACATAAAAAATAGGTAATTTTAAGGTGGATCAATTCACCCAAACTTAAACGTTACTTGTTCTCAAGTAATATTTCTTACTATATATAAAAAATATAACTTAAGGAAGTGTGTTTTACTTAAAGATTTCTATAGTTTTTGTTTTACAAATTTAATAGTGAATCTTTAGAAAGATTTTTAATAACATAGGTTCAAAATAGAATGTAAAAATATTTAGTAGTTGATACACCTAAAATATATAGTCTTTATGTATACATTTTTATACCTATTTTGAGATATTGCGCTTTAATGGAAAGTATTTGTGTGTTTTTCTTTTAGGTAAAATCAAATGGATGACAAATGGTGAAAGGAGTGAAAAAGGATCAAATTTGGAGAAAAAATGAAGAAGGTGTGCAAAAGAACTGTAGCGCTTAAGCACTCAGGACTGTCGCTCACGCACCAGTAAAACCGAGAAGGCCGCTCCAAGTAGCTTGCTCTTAAGCGCCATAAGTAGTTATTTGATGATTCAATGAATTTGGACAAATTTTTGAAGAGGTGTCTGAAGCAACCCTTAGTGAAAACATGGGAAACAGTTTATGGACACGAAAATATATTCAATTGTCTTTTTAAAGGAGGCAACCTTGAAAAATTCATTGAATGTAGATACATTTTGAAGAGACACAAAGGTACCTTTTGAAAAATTATAAAAGAAGACTTGGATTAGATTGAAGAACCCCTTTCTTGGAGATTCTCTCTCACCAACCCCTTCCACACTCTCCTATGATTTCTCCTACGCACGCCACCACCCCCTTTCTTTTTATTTTGAGTTGTAGTGTTGACCTCACTTTTGGTTGAGGTCTAG
>NW_018233111.1:0-338 GCF_001263595.1 Phalaenopsis equestris | reverse complement strand
TATTCTTTGTTGGGTGTGGAATTGGAGAACCTTTAAGATGAAAGACTAAAATTTTCAATTCAATCTTAGTATTTAAAAACTAAAGCTAGAGCTAGCCTTCAGGTGAAGGGAAGTGAGAGCTCTGGAGTGGGAGCCGATATCCTCCTAGGCTAGCCACAAATTTAGGGACTAAATACTGAGATTTGCCAATGATTTTCTATGCACTGTATCAGGGCGGAGAATTAAAATTGCTCCTATTTAGCACAATACTTGTCATAAACATTTATCTCATCTCATTTTACCATAGCCTTATTATAGTGGGAAGGATGTTGTTTCACATAAGAATCTTCGTTACATAA
>NW_018233110.1:0-494 GCF_001263595.1 Phalaenopsis equestris | reverse complement strand
TTGATGCGGGGTGGATTTAGTGTATTAATTCTGCAAATATTTTTCAATATTACAAAAGACATATGGCAGATACAATAGTAAATATGCAATTTAATCCCAACAAAAGTAACTTTAATGAAAATAGTTTTATCTTTCAAAAATCTTTAAATTGTCAAATTCCCATAAAAATAGTAAAAGTAACACAAGTATATGTATCGCTCAAGTAATAAAGGGCTCAAATGGAGTCCTAGATATCGATCCAATAGGGAAGTTGGAAATGCTTAAAAGTAAATTCTTAAGATTATAATGTAAATTACAATTTTAAACTACAAAAGTAAAGTACTAAATTCAAATATAAAGTAAATGAGTGAATGCTGAATAAAATGCAGATAAAAGACTAAGTTAATTAAACTAATTGCTAGACTTTCAAAAGTAAAGTTTATGAAAACTAAAAAAAGTTTTAGTGACGAAGAGTTCAAATTTTAAGAAATCATCCTTCCCCATTACAATGAGTG
>NW_018233109.1:0-364 GCF_001263595.1 Phalaenopsis equestris | reverse complement strand
AAAGACAGTTGTCCCCGCTACTAAGGGAAACTAAATCGTGATAATAGAGAAGCCGATTGAAGGATTAAATGCCTTACCTTCAACTTTTGAAATCGGATCAAGTTCAAAGACTATACCGTTAACCCGGTCTCAGAAGAGAAACCGTAACAGGAAAGCCCGAAAAGCAACTAAAATTCAGATCCCTACTGAAGAGGAACCTCATCAGAAGGAAGAAGAATTACCAGAAATCTATCCACTGCTGAGAGGAAGCAAATTCTATCCTCTTATAAATACCGATGGACACAAAGATGTCCAACAGATTGCTCCTACTCTGCCAATCTCTCGTGAAAAGAGTAGGGGAAAGAAGAAATTCCATCCCATCTCT
>NW_018233108.1:0-1346 GCF_001263595.1 Phalaenopsis equestris | reverse complement strand
GTTAAATATAAATAGGGGACTGATTTTATGAATAAGGGTTACACAATTTTACTCTTCATTACCTCCTTCACTCTATTTTTCTCTCTTTTCGCTCTTTTTCTTGGTTGTCTCTCCCATACGCTTTCAAAATCAACACAACCATTTCATTATCATCTTTCTTAGAGCAATGATTAACCATTCTCATAATCATGGGAAGACTATTTGAATAAAATGTTTAAAATTTGGAGGTTGAACCACCTAATTCATCATCTTTCTCATTTATTGGGAGTGCTTCGAAACCCCTTACATGAGTTGGAAAATCGACCTTAATTCATTCTCATTCAAATATCTGTTCATATAACACAACTCATATTGAAAATTCGTTGTTTTATGAAAGGTAGTATCATTACGAACTCCTCATCTCCAATATAAAGTGGAGGGGGTAACTATTCTACTCTCCTATTTCGTAGGACTCTCTCGTCAAACTATTCTACTCTCCTATTTCGTAGGACTCTCTCGGCACTTTTAACAAAAAAAAAACAATAATAATAAAAAAAAGAAGCTCTCTTTAAGATATTATAATTTAGTGGACAATTTTAATTATTTGTTCATAATGTGTTGTAATAGGATGTATTTAAAGTTATATACTTAAAAACCTCTCCTTTTTTTTTAATGCTTTTCATTTTTGTAGCATGTGACTATTGTGACATAATGCAATGGACGCCGTCCACGTGATCTGTTTTCTGCTTTTATTTGGATATAATTATCTGAGGATTAAAGGAATGATAAATTCCCGTTAAATGCAGAACGTCCATTATCATAATTTTCTTTGTCAATTAGCCAACACCGCACGTGAAACACTTGTACATATACTGCGAAGCTAGTCTTGCCAGTTTAAACGTAAATCTTTCACCGTCAATAATTCAAGATTGCGCTTTTCTCACTGGTGCCAAAAGTCGTAAATCATTCAATATAATACACCTGCGGGACAACGGATCGCCACGATTTAAAGCTCACGCTTTCCACGCCTACACTTGCACACGTCGGTTGGATGACCGTTCGTTGATTTTAACGACGATTAACACGTGCGAGCATTGATTATTTATTTTTTATTTTTGGGCGGTTTATATTTTCCTAAGAGTCACCCCTAATTTTTATTTAAAAAATATGTGATATAATTAAAAGTAAGATTTTAACATTTGGAATGTTCATTAATGCGTAATAGAAATTAACGGCGGCAGCAGTCGGAGGTAGCGGTAGCAGCTGCAGGCTGCTCGAGGCCGTGGCGGCAGTCTCAGCTAGTGGCGGCAGTGGGCAAAGTTCTCTGCATATGTGGAGTTGGAAGCTAGTTTGCAGTTCCCTTTTCT
>NW_018233107.1:1528-4136 GCF_001263595.1 Phalaenopsis equestris | reverse complement strand
AGGAGAAATTCCTTCATGAAATTAAGTGCAAATAACTAAGGAAATATTCTTTGTTGGTGTAGAATTGAAGAATCTTTAGTGTGACAGACTAAAATCTCCAATTTGGTCTTAGTGTTTAGAAACTAAAGTGAGATTTAGCCTTCAAGTGAATGTAAGTAGGAGCTCTGGAGTGAGAGCCGGTATCCTCTTAACCTAGCCACGAATTTAGGGACTAAACTTAAGATTAACCAATGATTTTTTATACACTGTATCAGGGTAGAGAATTAAAATTGCTCCTATTTGGTACAATACATAATATAAACATTTATCTCATCTCATTTCACCAGAATTTCATTGTAGTAGGAATGATGTTGTTTTCACATAAGAAACCTTCATTACATAAACATAGTTAGTAGATTAGTAGTTGTTATTAAAAATTTGCATTTTAGTTTTACTAATAGTTAAGTAATTTAGTTTGGTTAACATCTCAACATTCGAAATTAGTGACAGCGATTTCGTTTGATTTTTTGTAAATTTCCTCATAAAATTTTTCATTGTTAATTTACACCTTCCTTGTTGAATCGATATTCGGGGCTTAAATAGAAAGTCCATTATTACTTGATAACGATACGTATACTTGCATAAAATCCCATTATTAATTACATATAATTATATATATTTTACACAACTTACTTTTAATGTAATGATCAAATTTTTGGCGTTGTAGTGGTGTCAACTTCATAAATTCTTAAATTAAAAAATTGGGATAAGTTTATGATTTAGAGTTGAATTTGGAATTTATTGTGATTTTTTTCTGATTTTTAGAATTGGCCCCAAGGATGAAGAGGAGAAAAAGGAAGGCTCATTTTGATTCAGACAAGTTTGTTAGTTTGAGAGCTCAGGATTGATATAGTGATGCACTACAGTCGAGGAAATTAATTATTGGGCGATGTTTTAAGAGTCCAGGTGGAGCAGTAGAAGGCTTGATTGTTCGCCGACAGTGGGAGCATTTTTATTGTTTTTCTGCTGTAGCCATTATTTCTATTGTTTGGGAGTTCTATGTGAATCTCTCTGAAGCTGATGAAGATAGAGTCATGGTTTGAGAAAAACAAGTACCTTTCTCCCCAGAGGCAATAAATTTGTTCTATCATTTGCCCCTAATACATTATGTTTTTATTCAAACTATAGTCTGGATGATGAGTTGGGCGAGGAGTTGGGCGAGATTATATCATCATTGACTGGTGGAAGAGGATTGTGGAAGAACACTAATGAAAGAAGAGTCAACTTTCCCACGTCAAAGTTAGATGCCACATCGAAGGTGTGACACTACTTTATTTCTGCTCATCTGCTACCAACAAACCACCTCAGTGAAGTGACCCAAGATAGAGTTGTCTTGAAGTATTGCATTCAACAGTTAAGCCCATTGAAATTGGAGCTCTAATTTATGATAATATCATCGGTTTTGTTGTCACTACTACTACTGCAGTTTTGGGATTCACATCCTTGATCTTTTCTTTATGTGAATAGGCAAGTGTTAGATTTGGTAGCTGGGAAGAGATACTGCAGCCAATCAAGCGCATTACAAGAGTTAATGTGAAGTCTTATTCACATCATTCGATTTTTGGCTTGAGAGGTTGATTTTCTAGCAGTTCAGGTGTCTCTACATCTCGTACTTCTACCTCACGTGCTTCGACATCGCAAGGTTAGACTTCTAGATCTGATTCACGGTCACAATTATTACAAAGAATGTTAGATAACATCAACTATACTGCTCATAAGGCATTGAATTTAGAAAATTTTGTGGAACATATGAATAGATATATGAGGAGGCATAGTGATTATAGAAGAGAAATTCCACTCATCTATGTAAAACCTCCTGAGAGGTGACCAGAGTGTAGTTTTCCCTCCATATCCAAAATATCCATCATATGCGCCTACAACTGTTTGGCATAGTCATGAAAGTGATGTTGATGAAGGAAGAAGATTAGACTGAGTTTTGTAGTTTAGATTTTATGTTTTGTTGTGAACTTTTTGTGGTACAATTATACTATACTGTTGTATTGTTTCGAGTTGTACTAGTTGAGACTGCTAGCTTCGTTTGTGTTTTGTTTTGTTAGACAACACCGTGATATATTTATTGTGACTAGTTATGTCTTACTTTTTGTGGTAGTAATTGTGTTAACTGTGTTTTTTAGTGTCTTTAGTTAGTCTGTGTTGAACGTAATCCTTAATCTTAGGAAGGTTTAAAATATTATTAACTTTCACTTAAGAACTTCAGGTTTAAATTTTTAATTTAATACAAGTTATTTTCTTTATGTTGCAGTAGTGAATGTCTGTTAGTGTGTTTTTTTGTTTTTATGTTATCCTCCACTGTATAAAAGTTTAATGAATCTCTATATGTTAAGTTAAAGTAAAATTTGATCAATTAAATTTTTACTCCTGTTTTTCTTTTTATTTTTGTACTTGTATATTTATGATGTAAAAATTTCTGCAGGCATGTTATTTTTAGTTTTCATTCTTGCCTATATATACATGATACTAAAATTTTTTAGCTTATTAAAAATTTAAGTTTGGGGTGATGAAAAGTTTTCTAAAACTTGAAGTTTATTTGTTCTCAAATGTACTACAA
>NW_018233107.1:0-927 GCF_001263595.1 Phalaenopsis equestris | reverse complement strand
TAAAGAAACTCATTTACATAATCTACTTACTTTGGTTTTACAGGATTAGAGTGTCACTTGAGGACAAGTAACATTTTATGTTTGGAAATTTTGATACACCTAAAAATATAGTCTTTATGTACACATTTTTATACCTATTTTTGAGATATTACGCGTTAATGGAAGGTATTTATGTGTTTTTCTTTTAGGTACAATCAAATGAATGAAAAATGGTGAAAAGAATGAAAAAGGATCAAATTTGGAGCTAAAAATGAAGAAGGTGTGAAATTGAACTGAGGCGCCGAAGCGCCCAGGACTGGCGCTTACGCCCTGGTGAAATAAAGAGAGACGCCTAAGCGCCCAGTGCCCCGCTCTTAAGCGCCAGAAGTAGTTACTTGATGATTCAATGAATTTGAATGAATTTTTGAAGAGGTGTTTGAAGCAACCCTTGGTGAAAATGTGGGAAATAGTTAATGGACACAAAAATTCATTCAATTGGCTTTCGAAATGAGGCAACTTCTAAAAAATTCTTTGAATGTGGACACATTTTGAAGACACACTAAGGCACCTTTGGAAAATTATAAAAGAAAACTTGGATTAAAGCGAGGACAGAGTCAACCCCCATTTTAGTCGCCCACACGCCATCGCCACTGCCACTTTTCTTTTCATTTTAAGTTGTAGTTTGTATTGTAAGTGAAAGAAGAGATTCAAAGGAACTTCAAGACTTTGGTAGAGATGTTTTGTGGTAAGTTTTTATCTTTGTGTCTACATTTGATTTTAATTTGGACTTTTTGATTGTTTGCATGGTTTCTACTTTCAAACTTAAGTGTGGTTGTGTTTTCTCCATAAATTCTGAGTATTTTTTTTATCTTTTTCCTTAAAATGATAAGTAATTAAGTTTAGATGGAAGTTCTGTGAAGTATTAGTCTTTAATGTTGGAAGAAGATG
>NW_018233106.1:0-4504 GCF_001263595.1 Phalaenopsis equestris | reverse complement strand
CATTTTCCCAACCAAACAGTTTATAAGTATTCAGACTACAATGTTTTCACTTTACTCTCCATGCATCTAATCAAATACACTATAATCAGAATATCCTGCAAACAGTTTACATTGAACTTCATTTTCAACAAACCAAACAGCTCTTAATTCACTCAACCAAACAAACCCTTAATCTTTCGAAATTAATTACTCTTCATTCTAATTGCTATAATAAATTAATATAATTTAATTTAATACCAATGTTTTAATAAGATAAATCTAAATTAATTAATACAAACTTTATAACTTCGTTTACCATACATTTTTTTCTTTTACGGTAATCTACCCCCCTATCTTAATTTAAAATGTTCCTTATTCAATGCTTCCTGATTATTTAATTATCATTAAAAAAACATTTTACCAATTTAATATATTTCAATTAAATATATAGAAGTCTAATTTAAATAACCCCGCTTACATTCCTTCCTTTCTCCTGCGTGAAATCAATAATTCCAATGTTTATATATATATATATCTAACAATCAACTGATCTAAACTCCTGAATTTTGGCCATAATATGATCTCATATTAATACTTAATACACTTGATTAGTTAACTTAATTCAAAACTTAATATTAAACCCTTACCGCCCTCTTTACTGCCGTCAAATCTCTCCTCTTTTTCAATCACAATGCTGAATAGCCTTCCCCCTACTTTATGATTGTAATTAACAAAACTCTCTTATTAAAGCTTTAAATACATTAGGCTCTGTTTGGCGCAGCTGCAGGTTTTCAGCTTCTCAGCTGCAGCTGCGCTGTCCCAGGAAACTGTTATAGGGAAGCTGCTGAGGGGAAGTTGACTGACTGTTTTGGGCAGCTGTGTGAAAACAGTTGTGAGGCAGCTGTTATTGAAAAAATGATTATTCTGCCTCTGTTTTTTAATGTTGTGATTCGGGGCCGCAAAGCCCCAAAAAAGCGGCCCCAAACGAACCTTAAGTTAATATATTGACAAAAAATCTACAAAAAACAAAATCCCCTCTAACTTTTGCTGCACGCCAAAATCCGCACAAAACTTCTTCACCACACGCGAGCTCCTTTCCTATAAGACCAAGCATTTTATTCCTCTTCCCTCTCTTTTGCTTTGATCGACTAGGGTTCCGACTCCTCTGTCATGCCGCTCAACCCCGCACTGGAGTGCATGTAGGGCTTGATTCTCCTTTTTCCGACATTGGCTCTTGCAAGTGTTTCGACCCACTAGATTATTCTCCTTGGTTTCTTCATTTGTAGGCGAACCCTTTGTTGGCTCAATTTAACTAATTCAAACAAAAACACTTCATTCCCACTAGTTACGGCTCAGTCTTGTTCCTCAATTGCTCACGGAGGTCGCTCATACACGAAGCAACAAGTCTCTAGTCTTGTTGGGCTTATGCTTTGGCTCTTCCACTCTGGTACCATACCACTCATCGCCCCTTCTCCTCCTTCCATTGAGGCCAGTAGTGTTCTCTTATTTCCCACAAAACGCTAATAAGTTCTCTTCCTCACCGGAGCTAGTTACATGCTCGACCTTCAAGTCCTCCGGTATGCTTGCAACCCCATACTCACTTGGGGTCAATGCATGAGTGTCTGTTGCCACAACCACACCAAACATATGATACAACTTTTCTTACATATCAGGATCAATTTCCCTGAATTTGAATTACTCAGCAGCTAAAACTACGTGATATGCGGGCAAGTTTATTAATTACTTCAAATGGTTCAGTAAGAGACAATAATGAAAATAAAGTCTTTTATGTAATGAAAATAAAGTAATGAAAATTGTTACCTCCAATTCTTTACCTCACTATTTCTCCGTAGCATCAATAGTTCATTTGACTAGATCTCAACCCAAGCCCGTGGATCCCCGTTTTAATTCCTTCCATAAATTCCAATCATTCCACTTGTTTTTAAGTTGCAACCTATCATATTCCCTTTCTATCATTTCATTGAATTTGTTCATAATGTTTTGTTACCCTTCATTGTTAAAATAAGTAGTGGGCATATTTCCCAGCTCAAGCTCTTTAAGGCAGACGTCGCAAAATATGTTTTTTTGTTTCCCTATCTCATATGACTATTGAACCGACTTCTTTAGTCTTAACCATTGGGTTACTAGCACAGAAAAAAAATAAAAGATTAATATTTGAGCGCAACCACAACACAATAATTAACCAACACAACCAGACAACCACAACCCACAACCACAATCGCCACAGTTCAAGACACAACACCACAACCACCCAACTCATAACACAACCCTCACAACCCACAACATAGCCACCAGAAGTGACAACACAACCACCATAACCCACAACACAACCATAACTCACAACACAACCACCCAAATGTAGGATCATTTGGCTGCTTAAAGTTAGCAAATATGCTCTGAATTCACACTAACAATATCATTATATTTTCATGTTGCATCTTACTATTGTGGGGATGTATGAGAATTTATTGGTAGCCTTCTCTTAGAGATAATGAAGATGATGCTATATGTTATTGATGATGATCATTGAAAAGTATTTTTTCAAACTTTCCCTAAAGAATTTTTCAAAGGAAGTCTATGGGATATCAATGCATAAAATAATTTCCACCATCGCACATAGCACAATCACCACATCCCACAACACGACCACCACAAGTCAGAGCCACCACCCCAATTCACAGCTAACTACGCCACAACACAACCACCACACCACATCCAAAATAACACAACCACCATAACCCACAATACAACCACCCAAATGTAAGATCATTTTGCTGCTTAAAGTTAGCAAAATATGCTCTGAATCACACTAATAAAATCATTTTATTTTCCTGCTGCATCTTACTATTGTGGGGATGCATATGAATTTATTCGCAGTCTTCTTCTAGAGATAATGAAGATGATGTCTACATGTTATTGATAATGATCACTAAAAATTATTATTTCAAGTTTTCTCTAAAATACTTTTCAAAGCAAATCTATGAGATATCAATGCAAAAAATAATTTCCATCACCACACATAACATAACCAGCATAAACACCACAAGCTAGAGCTATAACCCCAACCAACAGCCAACCATTACAACCACAACCACCATAACCCACAACACAGCCACCATAACCCACAACACAGCCACCCAAATGTAGGATCATTTGGCAGTTTAAATTTAGCAAAATATGCTCTGAATTTACACTAACAAAAACATTTTTTTTTCCTGTTGCATCTTACTATTGTGGGGATGTATCCAAATTTATTTGCAGTATTCTCCTATAGATAATGAAGATGATATTTACATGTTATTGATGATGATAAATGAAAAGTACGCTTTCAAGCGTTCTCTAAAGAATTTTTCAAAACAAATCACACCGAGCCACCATAAGACACATCATAGTCACCTTAAGACAACACAACTAACAAAACCCACAACCACCACACCACAAGCACGACCATCACAACCACCCCACAATAATCCACACCACCAAAAGCAACAACAATCCACCACCCAGCAAAACCATCACCAAATCGATAGTAAAGGGAATCACCAATGCTAAACCTCAAAGACAACAACCAATCAAAAATTAATAAAAAACCGAAAGAAAACAACCAATCGAAAATCAAGTCTTCTCCTAGAGAAATTGAAGATGATATCTACATGTTATTTATTATGATCAATGAAAAGTACATTTCAAGCATTTTCTAAAGAATTTTTTAAAACAAATCACACCCAACAACCATAAGACACATCATAGCCACGATAAGACAACACAACTAACACAACCCACAACCACCACACCACAAGAACGACAACCACAACCACCCCCCAATAATTCACACCACCAAAAGCAGCAGCAATCCACCACCCCAACAAAACCATCACCAAATCCACAGTAAAGGACATCACCAACGCTAAACCGCAAAGAGAACAACCAATCGAAAATCAACTACCAACTAGAGCTCAAAAAGCCATCGCAAACTCATAATGCCATAGAAACATTGGAAGAGAATACCACCGGCCGGAGCGGCCGAGGCAGGGATCCAAACAAATAAGAAGCACAATTCACACACGAAAAAGGAGGCGACCGGGGAAGTTACCTTTAGGGTGACGAAAAAGGGAAGCTCGATCGAGAGAAAGAGGAGGGAAAAGCGCTCGATCACGAGAGGGTAAGGTAGTAAAAAAAAAGTGGGGCATTAAATAGGTTACGCAGGCCACAGGCGTTGCCCGCATTTCTACTAAAATAATACAGAACACCATTGTGACAGACCTTTCAAACGACGAGAAAAAAAAATACTATAACTTGAGGCCACGCCGCTCAAAATAAGCGCCCCCCAACGGACCATCTCTCTAATTCTACAGTCCACTTATCGAAATCTAATAACTGTAACTGAAAAGGCTGTTACCATCATTTTGATTTTTACCTTTTATTTATTTAATTTAGTTAATTAATTAATAAATAAAGTTACTATTATCATTATTATCACCGTTATTACAAAAGGAAAAAGTTA
>NW_018233105.1:0-220 GCF_001263595.1 Phalaenopsis equestris | reverse complement strand
TCTGCCATTTGACGCTGCCATCCCCGTCAGCTGCCACGCGGACCGTACTTTATGCATCAAGAGTCTGTCTGGCTTTTTTTCCTATGTCCATTAGATACATGCACGATCAGACGACTCTCCGTTATCATCCCCAAGTGACCTAGCCCGTGAGTCATTCAGACTAAAACCTTAAGATCTTCATCTCAACTCAACCAAATTTCAAGGGGTTTGTTCCTAAACC
>NW_018233104.1:0-419 GCF_001263595.1 Phalaenopsis equestris | reverse complement strand
GGTTATTCAAAGGGTATTGCGAGGGGGTAAATCCGCGTTATACTCCCTTTAACCTCTCTGTAACCTACAAATATGTGAAACAGAAGCGCATAACTTACTAGAAGATACAGTTATGTTACAAAGAGGTTACATGGGGTATAATGCGGATATAACCCCCTCAATATTCTCTGAATAACCTCTCTGACGTACGAAGCACTGCATACGTCTTATCGTTGTTCGCGAACAGTTCGTGTTCGGTTCGTCAATGAGTTCGTGTTCGATTCGTTCAATTAGTAAATGAGACGAACATGAACAATTTTTTTTCGTTCGGCTAGTTAAACGAACCAAACATGAACAGTGATATATTCGTTCGTGTTCGAATCGTTATTGTTCGAACTACAAAATATTTTAAAATAATTATATATAAAAATTTATGATAT
>NW_018233103.1:687-2421 GCF_001263595.1 Phalaenopsis equestris | reverse complement strand
GGATGCGAGTAGGTGGCACTCCAGTTTGTCTTGTGGGACTGCCTGGCTGATTTGACGCCCTTCAAAATTTCCTTCTTCATGCGAGAAGAACAGCAATCTTTCAGATACTCTCATATTCATCAGTATCTGTCAGAGGATGGAATCTACTTCCTTGCAGGAGTGAGTAAACTTCTGGTAATACCTCTTCAATTTGATGAGGCTCCTTCTCATCAGGTGTGTTCTCAAGAGTCTGGGCTGTGATAGCCCTCCGAATTCTTCTATTGTGGTTCCTCCTTTGAGTTTGGGTCAGTGGTACTATCCTTGAGCTTGACCCGATTTCAAACACAGGTGGTGGAACAGTTAATCCTTCAGTTGAATCTTTGACAATCATCACTTCCTTCCCCTTAGCAGCAGCGGGGATAGTAGGCTTGATGAGGGCAGCTTTAGCCTTCTTACCGGTAGGGAAGTCTTGGAGGCAGCTCAAACTAAATTCTGCAGACATCTCTTGAACTTTCGGAGCGGCGATCTTCATTACCACGAACGGGGCTTTCCGGAGTATGACCTCGAGATCTTCAAATCTAGTTCCAAAATTTCTGGAGCGGCGATCTTCATTACCACGAACGGGGCTTTCCGAAGTATGACCTCGAGATCTTCAAATCTAGTTCCAAATTTGATGGTAGGAGCGAGGTTACGGGCTTCGTGGCTTGTTGGCATGTTGCAGGAAAAGGTCAGAGTTGCGTAGGCCATTGTAGCAAGCTTGAAAACAAGAAGTTTTAGGGTTAGCTATATGGCCAAAAACCTCGTAATTTTTAGTGCAAGCACTGAAAGTAGAGGTTGATCTGTAGACCGGGCGGGTCTTAATTTATGAGTATTTTAAAATGTTGTTTGAAATTTAATTAATGTAAGAAAATCTCAAAGTGCATGCAGCACAACATAATTTTGTTTAATTTGCAGAATAGAAAATCAAATTTAGAAGGGAGATGTGAAGTATTTTAGGACCCAGTGCGGGACCTATTTAGTGGCAGAAAATGCCCAGGTGGAACTAGTCCACCGACACAATTATTAGGGGGTACGACCCCACATGAAAATTTAAAAAGTCCTTAATGGCCTTCTGAACCCTCTATTCAAAGATGGTTGAACAGCTAGTCCTGAAGTCCAAGGAGTTGGTTGTACCTTCCCAAGAGAGAAATGGGTAAAGTATGCCAACTGAAGAAGGGTAATTTGGTCCAAGAGGGACATGGACACATTACCAATGTGTGAAAATAATATTTCTTGAATTGTATGAAGAGAAAAGCTTATCACCAGCGGAGTCGCCAGAAGCTATCGACGCTATTTTTGGTTGGAGGAGTTGCTCGTAAGAAGCTGTCAGTCACCGGAAGCAAAATCCTGTCGCCCGCTTCAGAAGGACGTTTTAATTTACATATATATTTAGTTTTAGAAAAATATGAAATCAAACTGACCCCATATTTTTTATAGTTTGAATGAAAGAGCACTGTACCTCAAATCCTGTATCTATCCCGAAGGACAAACACAAGACTTGAGGATGAGGCTCGATCAAGTAAACTAAGGAATATATGGCGTCCGTCTGGTCTGTGAAACCTTTGTATTTCTGACAAGTTCCCCTATTTAATATAAGGGATTAAATAGGGTTTATATCAAGGTGGGTTCGGACATGCTTTCTATAAGGGCAAGCCCCTAGAGTTAATTACATCTTAAATGATCAAAGTCACCTAAGAAGACTCTCGATAAAAATCA
>NW_018233103.1:0-498 GCF_001263595.1 Phalaenopsis equestris | reverse complement strand
TTGAGGGGAAATATTTATGTGTTTTTTCCCGCTAATTTTATTATTTAGGGCTTACATTCACGTGAAACTATCACACAAATAGTCTGAATGATGTGAGGATTTATGTCGTGACAAACGACAACCTCAGAATCCTAAGACAAGATAGGGCTTATATTGTATAGCAGTGTTATAAAAAAGCCTAAAGATAAGGTGAGGATTTACGTTGCATAAGCAAGCAACCTCAAAGTCTTATGGATTTGTTGTTTATATCTAAGGAAGGAAGATTGATTTAGTTGAGGAAGACAGGTTTTGCTGTTGAAGATGGCCGTGCTGCCCAACATGCTAACTCCAAGCTCCCTGCTACTACGAGTTTGAGTTTTCTAGTGTGTTAAGTTATAATGTCAAATCAGGTGGCCCTATGGTTGAAGTTCTTTAAATTTTATGAGGGCATATTAAAGTTTATTAGAGCGACGCCAGTTAGGAACCTACGGTTCCCTCATTCCGACACCACTATTTTCT
>NW_018233102.1:52470-53384 GCF_001263595.1 Phalaenopsis equestris | reverse complement strand
CCATTTAAACTTATTATGTTGTTTAATGGTTCATCATGTGATTACCTCTACTACTCAGTGAACATTGATGTCTAAGATAGGGGTAATTATCATTTATCATTTAATTTGAAAATTATGTGAGTGAATTTCCTTAAAGGGCAAGTTGGTGTAATCTGAACAGTTAGCCAATTTTTTTTAATTAGGCTTAGTGGTGTTTCAAGGATGTTTGATTATGTTATGTTTATTTCTCTAATCCTCATTTAGTCAATTTTGATTTGGCCTAAGCCACCACTAAGCCTTTAAGACCTAGGTAAGTATCTTAATTAGTTTTGAAAAGGTTAAGCTTTAAGTGGTCATGATTCATAATTTGAATTTTTATTTGAAAATCAAAATAGGGGTATTAAATTGATTAATTATTGACTTCAAAAGTCATACCCCTAAGTCCAGGATCATTTAATTTTAATAAACATCCAAATTTTTAATGATTTAGAAATTTATTAGCTTAACATTTTAATGAGGAAGGCGAGATTGGTTTCTACCAATTAAGCCCTTGTGTTTCAAACATCAAATAAATTGATTAAGATCAGAGGTTACCCATTTCCCTCCTTAAATTATGCCTAAATGTTAATTAAAGCTAAATTTTCAAAATTACACATTTGCCCTTAAGGCTCTAACACTTCATAATTTGTCAAATTCAATTTAAATGACTTTGAAATTTTTAGCCTACCTCATTCATGGGTCAATTAAGACATCAGAGGAAAAAATGTGATTTTTCAGATTTTAATTTATTTTATATAACTATTTACATGCAAAAATAAGATTTTTCAAAGAAAATTCCTAACTTGACCAAAGTAAATTTTAATCCCTTAAAATTTTTATTGGAGGTAGACCTAGACTAGAGAAGCCTTTGGACTAAATTTCATAATTTTTTGAAT
>NW_018233102.1:50450-51933 GCF_001263595.1 Phalaenopsis equestris | reverse complement strand
AAGTCATTTAAATTTTTATATTTTCTAAAATTAATTATTTTAGTAATTTAGTGTTTGTAAAATTTAAGTGCATTTTAAATGACTTGACTAATGAAATTATTTCCAAAACCTTCTCTGGTCATGGTGGACCTTCCAAAATTTTCTTAGAATTTTCTAATCAATGTGCTAATTTCCAGAAATATTTTAAGGAAATAATGTGCAAGAACTCGAAAAATATGGATCGAGAACTTGAAAAATATGGATCGAGTATATTAGACATTGAAGAATTTTCTCTGTATAAGAACCTCCTCTGACTTTGGAAAAATCAAAGGATGTTTCCCTTGATAGAGGCTACAACATGCCAAAATTTCAAGTCAAGGTGATGTATCAATATGCGTGGAGAATCAAATGATCCTAAATAGTGTTTAATTGATTAAAAATACTTTATGCACCAAATGTACTCAAAGTTTATTCCACATTATTCTTCTCTGTTCACTGAGCAAGTGGGTATTTTTATTTTATTTTTGTGATTTTTCTACACAAAGTTATGGATTTTTGAAGTTTAGGGAGTTTAAATAAATAGAAAAAACCCTATTTTTCTATTTATCCACGTGGCGCCATGTAGATCCTAGGCAGCTTTGAAACTCCACGCAACGCGCTCTTATTTGACGCTACCATCCACGCCAGCAGCCACACGTCCCACTGTTTATGTAAAGAAGAGTTGTCCCACTTCATATTGGCCATCCATTTGATACACACGCAATCAGAACGTGCGATCGGACCGGTGTGTGGTCATTGTCCCAATGGCTTAGGCCAAGAGCCGTCCACCTTTAAGGCTTATGATATCTCTCTCATTTCTGAACCAAATTAAGTGATTTTTTTTAAAATGCTTGTCTTAGTGAGACGAACACATCCATATGGTTAATGTGTCATGAAATCAAGCCCAAGTAAATGGAGAATCAAAATAGGCTCGGGAGGAGGAGAAGTTTAATACCTTTGTTCTGAGAAGATTGTTCTGAGAAGAGAGGCTTCAATTAGAGGTGCTCAGCACGTTTTTTGGGGTCCAAGGAGGCTAGGGATTAAGCCTCTTGTTGTGGTGTATGGCTTAGGTATGAATTCAACCAAGCTCAATTTCAGGTGTTGGTCTAGAGCTATGGTGGAGGCTATTTCAAAGGGTAATTTGATGGGGCTTTGTCTTCTCTTGTTGTTGTGAAGGTGTGGGCACAAGCAATTGAAGTTTGGTGGAGCTTTGAGAGATGTCCAGTTTCTGCCCTAATTTTTAAGTTCAAAATTAGGGTTATACAGGGGGAATCATGACAGTGGAGTGATTGGAATGGGCTGTGGAGATTTCAAGGAAGCTCTTTGAGTGATTTGGGAGGCTCTCTTTGAGAAAAATTTAGCACACCTCCCATGGCCGTGGAGGTGAGTTTTTATAAAAATGACCATGGGGTGGCTCTCAGGGCACAAGTTTGGGTGCATTGTGGTGCTTAGGTGGAGGGTAGAG
>NW_018233102.1:49121-49373 GCF_001263595.1 Phalaenopsis equestris | reverse complement strand
TTGGGATTTTTTAGGAATTTTTGGAATTTTTAGATTTTGGGCTATGGAGGGGTATTTTGGTAATTTGGCCATCTTTGGAGATTTTGGGTAATTTTGGATAATTTGGAGGTTTTCAAAAGGTTTGAAATGAATTTTGATCAAATTTGGGTATTTTGGGTAAACTTGAAAATTTTGGCAAAGTTTGGGTTTTCAAGGGTGTTCAGGTAATTTGGGGGGCTTAGGGGCAAAAGGGTCGGTTGGGTAACTTGGGAG
>NW_018233102.1:33807-49111 GCF_001263595.1 Phalaenopsis equestris | reverse complement strand
CCCCATTTTGGGTCCTCTATGTAGTGGTCTTAGCTAAACCATAACCCTAGGGCTATTAGGTTTAGGGGACCATCTACATGAGTATCCCAAAAGATCAAGGGACCTAGGCTAGAAATTTGAGTTCAGGGTTGTGAGTGATTGTGCGTACAGATAAGTGTAGTGAGTGCCTCAGCTCCAGACCAACACCGAGGGTCAACCTTAAGTTCCAGCAGTCCTAAGGGTGACTCATCTTGAGTTTCCCCCATAGTGACCCCACCTACTAAGTATTTAGAGGTTGATACCAACATGTGGAATTTCAAGTTGAGTACAGAAGAGTTTGGAATTTCTAGTGGTGAGGGTGCCTTTTCTAGTTTCCTAATAATATTTAATAGAAAAATCATATGGCTGGACCTTAGGCTACCAAAGAGGAAAAAACTAAACCTCAACCAAAAATGAGGTCAACAGTTGGTCAGACACATGATGGGTGATCATTCAGTTCAGTTTCCTACTCACCCTATTTTTACTCCATATCAGTGGCAGAATTTGGATGTAGAAGAAGAAGATGATGATGATGATTGGTGAATTTTTATAGTTTATGTTTGATTGTATTTTGTTATTGTGTTGTTTGTTTTTGTTATGTTGTTGAGACTGTTTGTTAGATTGTGAGACTTTGTTTTGTTGATATGCTGAGTTGTGAACAGTAGTTTGTAAACCTGTGTTCATTTCTTGAATCTAGTTAGTTCTGTTGTTAATTTTTGTATTTTATTAAATGTATTGTTATTAACTCTTTCTCAGCAGATTTTATATGTATTATGCGCAATTTAATGTTTGTTTTAAGTCTTGTAATTATATTAGCACCTACAGTATTTCAGAATTAAAGTTTCAAAATCAGAACCTTCAATAGGCATGTCTTTTCTTTATGTATTTAAGGTTTTCTTTCACCATTTATTTTTCAGTTCTTCATGCTAAATATTTTAAAAATTTAAGTTTGGGGGGGAAAGAAAAATTCCATTTTTAAAGAAAGAAACTTAATTTTATTTATCCTCACATAACTATATTTTTAAAAATTTTAAATTTAACATGACCTTTGGTATTAGGGTATATAGTAAACTTAAGTAAAAATTTTAAATAATAAAGGTTAATTTTAGAGATTAAGATATTTGGTATAAAATAAAAAGACTATGTTTTTCTATTTTAAGTAAAGAAAATTGTATTTTTGAAATATTAAAAATCTTAAAGGTTCGTGTAAGAAGAAAAGAATTAAACTTTATGAAATATTTAAGCTAATATAAATTTGTTAAGTGAAGAAATGTTACAAGTTTTTGACTTTAAGAAGAGGATGGTGAAGTTCAAAATCATTAAATGCTATCCGGATATAGTAATCCTCACACATATAAAAAAAAAGAAAGAAAAGGAAAGAAAAGAAAAGAAAAGAAAAGAAAATATGTGGGGAGAAGCTTGAGGAGATGCCTAATTAAAAATTGGCTTCACTTGAATCAATTTAAAAAAGAAGGCTTGCTACATTTTCTAAACCTTTATTTGAGTATTAGTTTATATAATAGTAAAATTTTATGAAGTTCTTTTTCATATGAATACTTTAAGTGACTTTAATATGACAATTTGTAATTTTTCTTGAAAAGAATAGAGAATCAGAAATCTTAGACTTGATTGCTAAATATTCTTATACCTTTAGTATTAACTGGAGTTGTTTTGACTTTTTCTTAAGTTATGCTATTCTATTTAGTGGACTCAGATATGGAATTCTAGAAGTTAAATTCTTTATCATAAGTCATATTTTTATATAGTAGAGGAGTTACTTGAGGACAAGTAACATGTAAGTTTGGGGGACTTTGATACACCAAAAATATATGGATTTTTAGACTCATATTTTATACTCATTTTTGGTGATATTGCACTTTAATGGAAGTTATTTTTATATTTTCTTGCAGGTTGTTGATTTTTAGGACTTCAAGCAAAAAGGAAGCAAAAAAGGATGAAATTTGGAGCAAAAATAAAGAAGTTGAAAATTTGTTCAGCGCTGATGGCGCTATTTGAAAGAGAGCAGCGAATTAAATTGCAAAACACTAGCACCGATGGCACTAGAATGGGCGCCGACGGTGCCAATGTCAGTTTAGCCCCTATTTCTAGAAGATTTGACAAATTTGGACGCATTTTGAAGAATTTTTGGAGGCATCTATTGGAGAACCGACTCAAGGCTTTATTTGGGCCAAAATTGATCAGAAAAGTGACTCTTTCTGACATCTCATTGCCCCAATTCAACCTTCTACGCATCACACATTTTTCCATTTTTCATTCCACAACCATTTATAGGCCATTGTTCTTATAATATAGAGTTTTGTGGTGAGATTAACTGTGAACTCTTCTTTAAGAGTGTTGGAGAAGGAGAAAAGTGAGAGATTTCTTCTTCCTACATTTCCTAGAAAAGGATACAAGGGATTTGCTTTGAAAAAGAGTTTCAAATAAGTGTTGTTTGTTTATTAGTATTGTACAAACTTTTTTTTATATATACATTATGTTTTGTTGTTTTGTTGTATATATACATTATGTTTTGTTGTATTTTTCTCATGAAGTCTGAGTAGTTTACTTTATCTTTCTCTCTACTCTAAGATATGGTGTAATATGGATGTGCAATGGATGTGCAAATATTAAAATATAAAATAACTTGTGATGATTTTTCAACTCCGAACTTAATTTACTTTTCTGGCCAATTAAATTGTTAAAATATGTTGCGAAACATATGATCCGGGGAATGGAGTATAAGTTCTACAACTGAGTGAGGATCACATTTGATTTCCATGAAGGAGAATTTCATTCATGTAATTAAGTGCAAATAAATAGGGAAATATACTTTTTTGGGTGTAAAATTGGAGAACCTTTAGGGTGACAGACTAAAATCCCCAATTTGGTCTTAGTGTTTAAAAACTAAAGCGAGAGTTAGCCTTCAGGTGAAGGGAAGTGGGAGCTCTAAAGTGGGAGCCAGTATCCTCTTAGCCTAGCCACGAATTTAGGGACTAAACTTGGGATTAGTCAATGATTTTTTTTTTTAACATTGTATCAGGATAGAGAATTAAAACTGCTCCTATTTGACATAATACATATTTGAACCATTTATCTCATCTCATTTTACCAAAACCTCGTTTTAGTGGGAAGGATGCTTTTTTACATAAGAAATCTTCATCACATAAACATAGTTAATAGTTTAAGAGTTACTGTTTAAACTTCATATTTAAAATTTGTTTTTAGTTAAATAATTTAGTTCCAATAATATCTCAATATTTGAAATTAGTCACAGTAATTTTGTTTTGACTTTCTGTGAATTTCCAAGTAAATTTATAATTTTAAATTTAAACCTTCCTCGTGGGATAAATATTTGGGGCTTAAATAGAAAGTCATTTATTACTTTATAACAATACATATACTGTCATAGAATCCTAACATTAGTTGCTTAAATTTCTAATTCATAAAATATTGCATCAAGCTTTTGGCGCCGTTGCATAGCGGAGTCAACTATATAATTCTTACACAACTATATTTCGTCGGGATCAAGTTTCGCTGGCATTAAACCTAAATCTTAGGTCTCAATTAAACTTCTTTTGGTCTAATTGACATCAGACCTAAAACAAATAACATCATAAAAATCCAACTCATTTAGAGGAATGACATAAAATCTATTCTAAAAGATATTAAAACTTAAAGTTGAACATAAAAATGCAACTAGGTTTGAGAAGGTATTTTGGAGGAGGTAACCCATGATTTCTAACAAAATATCTTCCAATCATTTATGGCTAATCAAACTGCAAACATAATGACTCGGGATGATGGAATCATGGGATCCTAATTGGGTCATCCCAAAAAAAAAATAAGTAAATGACAAATTGACAAAATTTAATCGATTAATAAATTGTAAACAAACTAAAATTTTACAACCCACCCCTAAAATCCAAATAAGACATTAAAACTTAAATTGAACCCTAATGAAAAAAGATCACCGAATGCAACTTAAACCAACATGTTTAGATCTATGAAGATTTCTTGGATGACTCAATTTGTGGTTGCTGATAAAAATCTTCTAATCTTGTTTTAAACACCTTTTGGACAAAGTAGATTTGAATACTTTATGACCCGATGACAATGGAGCCATTGACATCTTGACCGGGTCATTTAAAAATTATTCAACCAACTAAATTGATAAATTTAAACATGATTTTATGTTAAACGTGTTCTGTTTTGCAGGTCCATTAAAGACATAAAACGAATTGTGCTTTAGATTTATTTTGCATGTTATAGGGTGTGCTAACTCTATTTTGTAGGATGACATTCTGAAGCGAAACATCGAAATAATAGAATAAAAAAAACATAAAAAATAAAAAAATAAAATGAAATGACATGACATGACCAACAAAACAAAATAAAACAAAATGACATGACATGACAAACAAAATAAAATAAAATAAAATGACACGACATGACAAATAAAACAAAAAACCAAACAACAAAATGACAGCAAGAAAACCAAACAAAATGACAAAATAAAGACAAACGACATGACATGAAATGAACAAACAAAACAAAACAAACCTATAGGGTGTAATTAGATTCTTTGAAATATATTGCCCTAGGAATAAAAATTTGATATTTCTTCCCTTGAACTTGACATTTCTTAAAGGAACGAATGTTAACATTAATCAGGAGTTTTCTCAGATAGTCTTGACTATCTAGGAGGCATGCTCCTGTAGGAGAAAGAAGAACTCAGAATAGGTGATGTACCTAAATCTCTGGTTACCAAATTCTTCAGGTGGTTTTCTTTATACGAGAAAACATTTTCTCTATAGTGACTACCTTCCTGACACTACTTTTTGTGGTTTTCTTTATACGAGAAAACATTTTCTCTATAAAGACTACCTTCCTGACACTACTTTTTGTCATGTTTTCTATTTTAGCCCTTTTCTTCTTTCTCTTAGTTTCTTAAGATCTGAAAAATATTTTACATGTTCAAAATAATAAGTTACTTCGAGATTAGGGCAATAAAATAGATAAATAGAGTGGCGACTCCTTTCAAACAACAACACCAAATCAATGACATGACGACCAAAATTGGAGATGATGGCTGAGATGAGCTCCGGGTGCCATCAAGATTTTGAGGAGGAAATTAAGTCAACAGTTGATGAGCTAAAGGAAGTTAAACTCGAGACTGAGGAGTATCCCCAACCTACCTTCATAAGTACTATACTCAGCATAGAGGAATCTACAAATTTGATAAAGTTATTTTTAGAATTTAAGGATTTCTTCTCTTGGAGCTACGATGAAATGTCAGGATTGTCCTCATAAGTTGCAATTTATAGACTTGGAGTGGACTAGAGTATAACCTTAGTAAAATAAGCTCCGAGAAAGATGCACCTTGAAATAGAGCAATAAGTCGCTGCCAAGGTGAAGAAATTAATAGATGCTAACTTTGTGCGGGAAAAGAAATACCCTGCATGGTTAGCCAACATTGGGCTAGTTAAGAAGAAGAATGGACAAATTCGAGTATGTGTTAACTTCAAGGATTTAAAAAAGCATGTCCAAAGGATAAGTTTTCTCTACTAATACATGAATTAATGGTTAATGTCACATCGACACATGAGATCTTATCTTTCATGGATGGATCATCATGATACAATCAAATTAAAATGGCTCAAGAAGATGCGACACTTACAACCTTCAAAACGCTCATCGAAATCTTTTACTACACAGTGATGTTATTTGGGTTGAAGAATGCCTAAGCAACCTATCAACGAGCTATGACTAAGATATTTGATGACCTCAACCACAAGCTGGAGGAGTGCTACGTGGATGATTTGGTCATCAAAAGAAAACAACGAATAAACCACTTGTATGATTTAAGGATCGCGTTCGAATGATTATGACAATATAATATTAAGATGAATCCCTTACAGTGTGCCTTCAACGTTACCTCTAGGAAATTTCAAGGATTCTTTTTCAGTCATCGGGGAATAGAGATCGACCCAGATAAGATTAATGACATCTTAAAAATGCTGCCTCCCAAAACCTTGAAACAACCATGGTCCTTTCAAGGTAAATTGACATACCTAAGATGCTTTATATCAATTTTTTCAGGTAGGTGTCAGCCCGTCTCAACATTAATTAAAAAGAACATCAAATTCATTTGGGAAGAGAAATGCCAACGATCCTTTAAGGATATTAAGCAGTATTTAATGACAACTCCTATTTAGGCAGTCTCTATCCTGAGAAAACATTTGATACTTTATACTACAACCTTAGATGACTCTATCGGAGCCCTGTTAGCTTAGGTCAATGACGAAGGTAAGGAAAATGGACTCTACTACTTGAGTCGACATCTAATTCAGACAAAGGTAAAGTATCCTTCTATTGAGAGGCACTGTCTAGCTTTAATTTTTGCCACCCAGAAGCATAGGCATTACATGTTTTCTTCTAAGATCATCCTTATTTTGAAAGTTAATTTGTTGGAATATTTAATGAACCAACCAATACTTTTTGGATGTTTAGCAAGGTGGTCGATGATTTTATTGCAATTCAACATAATTTTCATACCCCTACGAGCTATCAAAAGACATATTTTAGTGGATTTTCCTGCTTCCAAACGAGTCCCCTCTCAATGATGATCTACCATATGAGCAGATACTACAAGTAGAATATTCTAATTCCATTTGTTGGGAGATGTATTTCGATGGAGCTTCGTAATCCAGAAAGGATAAAGGATTGTAGACAGTCATATTAAGGGAAAGCAGTGATTCGTCTGATTTTTGTTACACCTGATCAGGTAATGTTAAGGTTTTCCTACCATTTGACAGAGTCTTGTATGAGTAATGAGAAAGAATATGAAGCTTTGATTAAAAGTTTAGAGTTGGCAATATCAATGGACATAACTAACATTATCATCTATGGCGACTCATAACTCGTAATTCAGCAAGTTGTCGGATAATACAATATTCTGAAGCCAAGAATAACAGAATATCACTAGTACGCAATGAAGTTATTAGAATAGATTCCCAGTGTAACATTGTATAGGATTTTTCGGGAAGATAACACCCATGTCAACTCTTTAGCCAAGTTTGCAAAGGAATTGGTGTTCTCACCAGACGATTCAATTTATATTATAGTGCAAGGATGCCAAGATTTTTCAAAGATCGACCTCGATAATCTTCATAAATTCAGAAAATAAGAAGAGATAATAGCTGCAGTAGCGGACATTAGTAAAGTTTGGAACAGGGCATTAATAGAAAATTTGCAAATAGGGCAACTACCAAATGACAAGTCAAAAGCATATCATATCACGAGAAGTGCTATTTCGTATGCTTGGGTTGGTAATATCCTTTATAGAAGGTTGCTTGATCATATGTGGTTATTTTGTTTAAGCAAAGTAGAAGCATGAGATATCGTCAAAGAAGTACACACTAGATTGTGTGATGCTTATTAGTCAGGGCCGAAAGTGAAGATGAAAATTAAGTGACTCAACTATTATTGGTCAGTGATGTTGATAGATTGCATGGATATAACAAGAAAGTTTCAACTGTGTCAAGTGCATGGAGTATTCTTGCATTAACCTCTGAATGTGCTACACCCAATCACAGAGGATGTGCCAGTGACATTTACAGGGCCTACATCTTCAGGGATCCTCGATGAGCTTTGTGCAGGATGCCCCATGTGTAATGCAGAAATCCGAAGGAGAACACCATCAATGGGAGCATTTACAGAATGTCGGGAGTGTAACATCCTCTACCTGGAGATGTATGAGACATATAAATAATACACAACTTCTAGCTGAGGTTCAGAAGTCCAAACTACCCAGAGGTTGAGCCATACATACCACAGTTTGCACAACCACCACCGTCATTGATTCCTTCGGAGGATGAGACAGACGACTGATCCTGACATTCATAGAGGATTCCTACGTTAGTGTTAGAAAGGATGAGCAGGGTCTGGAAGCAAAAATTTTAGTATTATGAGGAAATCTGAGGAAAGTTCGTTAATATTCTGGAAGGATTGGAACTACACAGTAGAGTATTCTCATAAAGTAAGGAAAGAAAGATTCTATATTACGTTTTTTATTTAAGGGAAAAAGGCCAAACTAGTTTTTTGATGAAGAAAAAATATTTAGAACTATAGAAATGGATGCATGAAAAAGGTTGTATCACCATCCATTGTGGTTACTGTTACAACTTTATCAAAAATAGGCAAGAGAACCCTCCGGACATTCTGAGATACAACGAGGTGGATCCCCTACCATCCACAATAATGTGCATGATATAGAGGATGGTAAGATGGAGTATACTACCAGCGAATTGCAACCCAAACAGCTGCATCATCAACATCTATGAGGAAGGGGACAACATTCCTCCCCATTTAGAGCACCATGACTTTGTCAGACTTTTTTGTACAGTATCTTTCATGAGTAAGAGCAATATATTATTTGAAAAGGAGATAGATATTGTTGGACTTGGAGAATTCAGAGGTTTAGTTAAAATTCCACTACCAGTTGGTCCAGTGTTGATTTTAAAAGGAAACAGAGCAAACTTAACAAAACACTACAATCCTAGCATGTCGTGTCACAGAGTTTCAATTACATTGCAAAGAATGGACAACAAAAAGATACTATACGAATTCCAGCCAGACCCGGAGTTAGAAGAACTGTTCACATATGAGCTATGAGATAGATGTACCTTTAAGTATTAGCGAAAGGACCTTTTTTCCAAAGCGTGGCTTAGAAGGTTAGCTTGTTCAGAAGCTTACCTCAGGAGACAGACATATACTTGCGACTTTATGCACTACACCAGAGTAGATAAGACATGATTTATTATACTACAATTTCTATATAGATGTACTCAACATGTTTTTTTGAACAGTTTCAGCATATGATCAGTTGTACTGCATGTTTGAAGCAAATTTAACAAAGTTTATTTTGGATTTTAGCATAGGTTGTTAACCTGTCTCTTTTGTACGATTGATGAAAAGCGACATGACCACGTGTTGGTCCTAAATTATAACGAACAAACAATAATACAAAGAAATCTAGTAATGAATGAAAATTAAAATTCAAAACTAAAGGAAGATAAAAAGAAATTGAATTTGATAATCTTAATAACAAAAATGATAAGAAATGATAAACAATTTTCCTTAAGATTCTGCACTCTGCGTCTCTCTCTCATATCCCCCATTGCCTGCATAAATTTATACTACTCACACTTTGTTCGAATTTCATAAGTCTTCATATCCTTTTCACAAAGTTTCACACTCCGCATAAGATTACACAAATTTTCTACAGTCTTTCCCCAAATTTTCCGCACTCTTTCCATGAATACTCTGCACTCACAATGCTCTCGGGATCAGTATCAAAATTCTGATTCCCATCTCTTGAGATGTGAGAACCCCTTAAATGGAGTAAGGCACCCTATTTTCATCTTTTTCAAGATCGATGTGAAACCCCCTTAAATGGAGTAAGGCTTCTGATTCTGATCTTTCCAGGGTTGGTACCTAAATTTCAATTCCCATCCTGGGATCAGTACCTAAATTTTGATTCCCATCTGTTGAGATAGATGTGAGACCCTCTTAAATGGAGTAAGATATCCTATTCTCATCCTTTCGAGATTGGTGTGAGACACCATTAAATGGAGTAAGGCTTCTGATTCTCATCTTTTTGGGGTTGGTACCTAAATTCCAATTCCCATCCTGGGATCAGCACCTAAATTTTGATTCCCATCGCTTGAGATAGGTGTGAGACCCCCTTAAACGGAGTAAGCCATCCTATTCTCATCCTTTTAAGATCAATGTGAGGCCCTCCTTAAATGGAGTAAGGCATTTGATTCTCATCTTTTAGAAGTTGGTACCTAAATTTTAATTCCCATCGTGGAATCAGTATTTAAATTCTTATTCCCATCTCTTGAGATAGTTGTGAGACCCCCTTAAATGGAGTAAGGCTTCTGATTCTCATTTTTTTTGGGGTTGGTACCTAAATTTCAAGTCCTATCCTAGTATCCATACCTAAATTCTGAGTCCCATCTCTTGAGGTAGGTGTGAGATGCCCTTAAATGGAGTAAGGCATCCTATTCTCATCCTTTTGAGATTGGTTTGATCCCCCCTTAAATCGAGTAAGGCTTCTGATTCTCATCTTTCTAGGTTGGTACCTAAATTCCAATTCCTATCCTAGGTTCAATACCAAAATTCTTATTCACATCTCTTAAGATAGGTGTGAGACCCCATAAAATGGAGTAAGGAATCCTATTCTCATCCTTTTGAGATCGATGAGAGACCACCTTAAATGAAGTACGACTTCTGATTTTTGATCTTTCCAGTGTTAGTACCTAAATTCCAATTCATATCCGAGGATCAGTACCTAAATTCTTACTCTCATCCTAGAGATAGGTGTGAGACCCCCTTAATTGGATTAAAGCATCCTATTCTCATCCTTTCGAGATCAGTGTGAAGCACCCTTCAATGGTGTCCGGCTTCTGATTATCTTTTATGGGTTGATACTTAAATTCCAATTTCCATCCTAAGATCAGTACCTAAATTCCGATTCCCTTCCGCTACCTCTTGGGTTGGATGTGTGTCCTTGAGCTTTCTTTCCTAATGTAAAAAATTCTAATTCCCGAGAAGAGATCCCCTAAAATAGATTAAGGCTTTTGAATCTTACTCTGGAGCTGGTACTGAAATTCTAATTTCCATTCTGGGGCCAGTACTTAAATTTTGATTCCCTTTTGTTACCTCTTGAGTTTGATATGAGTCCCAGAGCTTTCCTTCTCAATGTAACAATTTTGAAATTTTCCTCAGGATAGGCCTCCGTCCTATTCTCTTTTGTTATAGTTTTGGTTGGATGTGAGTCTCCGAGCTTTACTTCTTAATGTAGCACATCTTTTCCTTGACCAGTCTCTTTGAGAAGGATGTGAGTCCCTTTACTTTTTATCGATACACAGTCTTTTCATGCATCCTTAATTTTTGAAGTTTTCTTAAAATCAAAGTTAACTAAAATTAAAATCCTTTGTTTAAAATTGAATCAAATATTTATCGCGACCATCAATGTCTTTGATGGTTACCTTCGAAAACTCACCTTCTGAATCCAAGCAGCAGTCCCTGTCAACTTTCTAGTGGAAGCCTGTTTCATTTTCTCTTTTTTTTTGTTCTGAGCATGTTGGCTTAGGTAGTCATGTTGGTTTGTTAATCTCTTCAGTCAACGCCAATACATGTGATGTGCTTGCCCGAAAAACCACACCTATTAGGGGTCCATTTGTTGACCTCCTCACTTTTGGTTGAGGTTGGTTGAGGTCTAGTTTCTTCTTTAAAATCCTAGGATCTAGCCATAGGACTTTCCTGTTGATTATTCCTATAGGACTAGTAAAGGAACCCTAACCATTATAAATTATAAAACTCTTCTTTGCTCATCTTGAAGTTCCAAATGTTGGCTGTAACCTCTAGCACTTAGTAGGTGGAGCCAATATGTGGGAGATCAAGAAGGGTCTCCCATAGGACTGTTTGGCCTTAGGGTGGTGTGGTCTTGGTCAGTCTTGCACACACACACTTTATATCCTTCACCTTCTCTCACAACCTTAAACCTAAAGCCTAACCAAACACGCTTAACTTGATTCGTAACTCTTTTGGAAACTCATGTGGATGGTCCCCTAAACCATTAGCCCTAGGTTAGGGTTTGGCTAAAACCATGACATGGAGGATCCATAATGGGAGTTCCATTGGTCTCATGGTTCAAAAAAAGGGTAATTTTTATGGTTAACATCTTCAATAGATCTCATCATACCCCAGAACCAAATTTAGCCTTGTCCCCAAACTTTCTCAAAACTATCTAATTACCCTTGAAACCCTAAAATTTCCCAAATTACCCAAACTACCTAACTTTGTCCAAAAAATACCTCAAACTCTTTTAAACCGCTCAATTGCCCAAAACATCAAAATATTTCCAAAATTCTTAAACGACCCCTGACTTTGCCAAAATTACCAAAATACTTTTGGTGGCCCAAATTTTCCCAAAACCTCCAAAAATCATTTCAAACACTCCCAAAACCAATTTTGACCACTCGTGAAGTCCAATTTGACCAATTTGACCAACTTTGACCAAATTCCCAATTTTGCCCTTTAAGGTCCAATTACCCCAAATCACCCCCAATTTCCACTAATTTGACCTCAATCTTCCTCAATTTCAGTTCCAAATCAAAATTCAGCATGCCCAATCCTAATTCAAATCAAATTGAGGCCCAATTGAACCCAGTTTCAAACCTAAATTCCAAGCCCACTTAAAATTCCCAATTTGACCATATACTCATATTCCCTCAAAATTGAAACCCATAACCAAACCAATTTTCCTAATTTTGAGTTCCAAACCCTTCATAGCATTCCCTTTGATCAGTTTAAGCCCTCAATTGGCCTTAACCTGAACTAAAACCTCACCCGAATCCCACATAAGTCAAAATCCTCAATTTTGCCCTAAAACCCAAATGTCACCACGTTGAACTTCATACTCAATAATTTCCACCCAATTGATATCCAAAGCTCTTCATCACATTCACATGAACCAATTTGAGTCATCAATTGAACCAAGTCTAAACCCTAGCCCAATCAAAACCCAAGTCTAGTCCAAATACCCCAAAACTAACCATGAGCCAAATCCCACTAAATTAAACTCCCAAATTAATTCAAAATCAGCCAATTCCTTCTCTAAACTTATCATAACAATTATATAAGTCATTTTGATCAATCATTTGACCCAAATATTGACCCAAACCCAACCTGGACCCAAGTTCAAACCAAAAGCCCAAATTTGAACCCAAACCCCAAATTTGACCAAGCTCATTGAAAGCTCATTGAAATTGACCAAACCATGGTCACCACAACCAGCATTGGAGCCCTAATGACCAAGCTAGATCCATCCAGCCCAATCTACTTAAGCCATGGACCAAGGGTCCCTTGATTTGAGGGATTTCCTCCTAAAAATGGCTAAACCTAATATATCTTTTCCATCTATCGTTAAGCTACCCAACTAATCACAATTAAGACTCCCTCTAGCTCCCCTGAACAAGCTGCAACCTCTCCTATCATTGTCAGCAGGACTAGTCACCTAAAAACATCAAAACGGAGAGCGACCCCAAATCTTAAACCCAAAATTAGAACTCCGTGAGTTGGATCACCCTAATTGGTCACTTGCACCTTTCTTCCCTCCACATAAGCAGCTGATTGCATCCGCTGGCCAGCCTTGGTAGCCACTCTTCTCCTCTATTTAAAAGCAACCCCCTCATGGCCAAACAAAGAGAATGCATTAGACCTTGGGGAGTGTTGACCTCATTTTTGGTTGAGGTTTAGTTTTTTCCCTTTTTACTCTAAGGTCTAGCCATAGGATTTTTCCTATTGACTATTCTTAGAAAACTAGACATGGAGCCCTCACCATTAGAAATTCTACCCTCTTCTTTACTCAACTTGAAGTGCCACATGTTGATCTCAACCTCTAGCATTTAGTAGGTGGGATCAGTACGGGGGAAAACTCAAGATGAGTCGCTCTTAGGACTGTTGAACCTTAAGGTTAACCCTGGGTGTTGGTCTGGAGCTAAGGCACTCACTACACTCATCTACACTCATATACACCCGCATTCACTCACATCCCTAAACTTAAATTTCTAGCCTAGATCCCTTGATCATTTGGGATACTCATGTAGATGGTCCCTTAAACCTACTGGCCCTAGGGCAATGGTTTGGCTAAGACCACGGTGTAGAGGACCCAAAATGTGGTTTCCATTGGTCCATGGATTTTTGGTGATGATTGGTACCTCAACTCTACCAAAATACCCATCTTGGCATTTTACCCCTAAAACACCCCCAAATTACCAAAATACCCCTCTTGGACCCAAAATTCCAAAAATTTAAAAAATTCCCAAAAAATCCCAGTAAATCACAAATAATCTAAATTTCATTTCTCTCAACTACCACATGACCCAGTTTGGCTAATTTTATCATGTTTAACCAAAATCGCCAAATTTGCCTTTAAAGACCCAAATTCCCCAAATTCAATTCAAATGTCCATCAATTTGACCTCACTTGACCTCAATTTCAATCCTAAACTCAAATTCACTTTTTATACAGTCAAATTAAACCAGATACAAGCTCAATTGGTCCATGATTTGAACCAAATTTTGAGTTAGGTTAAAGCCCCAATTTTGATCATATGACTTAATCTCACAAAATTTAACACATAGCCTAGTCAATTGACCCCAATTAATCTTTAAAAATCTTGATAACATCCCTATAAATTAAAATTAACCATCAATTGACCTTGGTAAGCCTCATATCCATTTGATTTTGGCCTGAATCCAAAATTCCCAAATTTAGCCTCAAATTGGCTAAGTCCCCAAATTTCACCCAATTGATTGCCTTAACCTCCAAATTGGCATCCAATTCATGTTGAACACTCTTCACGAGGTATCTATTGACTATTTACAATAATCAATTTGGACTTAGCCCAAGGCTAACCCATGCTAGACCCAAGCCTAGCTCAACATAACCAAATTGATGACCAAATTGATTAAAGTTCAAAATTCCCTCAAATTGACCCTTCAATTGAACTCAAAACCACTTCCATCCTTCACCAAAGTTATTCCTTAGGATCATGTACACCAAATACAATAATTTATTTGGGCCAATTGACATGGTTAGCCTAGCCCAAACCCAAGTTTTTGTCATTTGCACCTACCTGGACCCATGCACTAAATGTGACCTAACCACCCTAAAGCCACCAAATTAACTCCACCACAACCATTAGTTGGACTTAGTGACCAGTCCAAACACCATGAAACCACCTAAATCAAGCCATGGACCAAAGGTCCCCCAAATCAAGGGATATTATTTCCAAAAATGCACATGCTTAAGATATATTTGCCAAATCAAAGCACATTTGCATTAAATTGTTGTGATGGATTCCTCTGGGATCCCTGAGCTCCTAGCCACCTCCCCCTGGCCGGTCGGACAGCCTAGAGACCAGAAAAGCTCAAAACTGAGAGCCACCCCCATGGCACCTCACCCAAATCAAACCTAGAGGCCAACTCATCCAAATCAAATTGAAGACGAGCTCCTCCGCCCCCCACCTAAGCCCCACAAGGCACCCAAACTTGTGTCCTGAGAGCCACCCCATGGACATTTTTATAAAAAATCACCTCCCACGGCCATGGGAGGTGTGCTAAAATTTTCTTAGAGAGGCCTCTCCAAAATTCTCACAGAGCTTCCCTAAGATCCCCTCAGTGCATTCCAACTATTTTTCCCCACCAATTCCAAC
>NW_018233102.1:30970-33639 GCF_001263595.1 Phalaenopsis equestris | reverse complement strand
CAACACCTGAAATCGAGCTTGGTTGAATTCATACCTAGGCTTTACACCAAGACCAGGGACTCAATCCCTAGCCTTCTTGGACCCTAACGAACATGCCGAGCACCTCTGATCAAAGCCTCCCTTCTCAGAGCAAAGGTATAAAACTCCTACTCCTCCCGAGCTTATTTTGATTCTCCATTTATTTAAGCTTGATTTCATGGTACCTTGGCCGCATGGATGTGTTCGTCTTAGTTAGACGAGTCCATAGGATCAAGCATTTGGTTGAGTCTAGGCTAAGATCTTAAGGTTTTAGTGTGGACGATCAGGGGATCATTCTATCGAGGATGATGACGGGGAGCCGTTTGATCAGGCGCGTATCAAATGAATGGAGGAGATTGAGCCGGACAGTGCATCGGGACATAAACAGCAGGCCGAGTCGGCAAGCTATGTGGACAGCAGCTACGTGTACGGCAGCTTCAAACCAAAGCACGCCACGCATGCCTTCAGAGCCATCGTATATTGAGGTGGCAGGCGCGGTTTAAATAGATAAATATGGCTTTTTCTATTTATTTAAATACCCCCAAACATAGAAAATCCATAACTTTGTGTAGAAAAATCACAAAAATAAAATAGAAATACCCTCTTGCTCAGTGAATAGAGGAAAACAATTTGAAATAAATTTCTCAAGTCCATTTGGTGCATATTTTATTTTTAATTAATTAAACACTATTTTGAATCATTTGATTCTCCATGCACATTGACACATCACCTTGACTTGAAATTTTGGCATATTGTACTCTTTGTTAAGGGAAACATCCTCTGATTTTTCTAAAGTTAGAGGAGGTTCCTATACAAAGATCCATATATTTCAAATTTTTTGCACATTATTTGTTTAAAATAATCATGAAAATTATCATATTGATTATAAACTCCTAAAAAAATTTTGGAAGGTACACCATGACTAGAGAAACCATTGAAAATAGTTTCATGGGTCAATTCATTTAAAATCCCATTAAATTTTACAAAAACCAAATCACGAAGATAATTAATTTTGGCAAATATAAATCTCCACTGTGATTTATGATCTAGAGAGCTCATCATAAAAATTTCAAAATATTTTGAGTTCATTTGACAACTTAAGCTGATTTTTAAAGATAAATGTCACTTTTGACACCAAATGATTTTTTAGAAATCAAAATATAACTCAAAAAATTATGAAACTTAATTGTTCGAGTTCTCCGTGGTCAGGGATATTTTATAAAAAAAAAATTACATTTAAAATAAAAACTTAATTTTTAGCCTATTTTAAATATTTAAAATAATTAAAAATCCATAAAAACCACAAAAATAATAAAACTCATGAAAATGTTCTAAATTAATTACTAATCATTTAGGAACAATTATTATATTTTTCTTGACTTTCTAAATAAGGATATTGAATTTGTCAAGCTTAAAATAATTTTTTAAGGGCTACAAATGAGTTTTCACTAAAATAATTCCAATAAATCAAAGAAAAATTATAAGATTATAAAATTTTCTCCTCTGAGTCCTTTGATAGTAGGAAGATTTTTCAAAAATAGAAAACTTAACTTTCACCACCCAAAAAATTTTATTTTTATTAAATAACTCCAAACTTCAAATAATTCTAATAAATCACATGGGATCTAAAAAATTATGAAATTTTGTTTAAAGGCTTCCTTGGTCTAGGTCAAACCCAAGTTTTGATGCCCAGAGTACAGCTAGGATCCCAGGGATATAATTTACCTTGGTCAAGTTATGAATTTTCTTTTAAAAATCCTATTTTTGCATGAAAATAATTATATAAATTAAATTGCATTTTGAAAAATCATATTTTCTCCTCTGATGTCTTAATTGACCCATGAATGAGGTAGGAAAGTCATTTGAATTGAATTTGACAAATTATGAAGTGTTAGAACCTTAGGGGCAAATGTGTAATTTTGGAAATTTTGCCTTAATTAACATTTAGGCTTAATTCAAGGAGAGAAAATGGGTAACTTCTAAACTTAATCAATTCATTTGATGTTTGAAACACAAAGGGGTTAAATGGCAGAACCAATCTCACTTTCTTAATTAAATTTCTAAATTATTAAAATTTGGAAGTTTATTAAAATTAAATGATCATGGATGGGTATGACTTTTGAAGTCAATAATTAATCAATTTAATACCCCCTATTTTGATTTTCGGATAAAATCCAAATCATGAATCATGAACACCTAAAGTTTAACCCTTTTCAAAATTAATTAAGACACTCACTTAGGCCTTAAGGGCTTAATGGTGACTTAGGCTAAATCAAAATTGACTGAATGAGGATTAGAGAAATAAATATAACAAACATCTTTGAAACACCCCTAAGCCCAATTAGGATTAAAAATTTGGCTAAGTGTTCAGATTACACTAACTTGCCCCTTTAAGGGTGTTCACCCACATAATTCTTAAATTGAACGACAAATGATAATTACCCCTTTCTTAGGGATAATTGAGACATCGATGTTCACTGAGCATTAAGGATATTTACAGGATCGACCATTAATCAAAATGATAAGTTTAAATGGACTCGAGGCTTTTCACTAGTTGGTGAGGGAGAGGCATGGACCTATTTCCCCCTCTTAACTTGTTGGATACCTCAGAGGCCTATTAAACTTAATATTCTTTGCTTAAAGAAATCATC
>NW_018233102.1:23187-30892 GCF_001263595.1 Phalaenopsis equestris | reverse complement strand
AGGTACACTTTTACAGTTTTCAGCGTTGTCTTTCTTGTACTTTCATACTGTGTTTTTCATACTGTACTTTTATACCTGCAAATTTGCATGCTAAACAACGTGCCATTCTGCATGAAAATAAAAACTATCAGGATAGCCACAAAACCAAAACCAAAACCCAAAAATAAAACTAAAATCAACCATAATAAAATTCACCCTCACAAACATTCAAAATATAAAACAACTCAAAATTTAATCACAAACATCACACAAAACTACAACTTCAACTAAATTAAGATGTCTCTATCAGATGCTCGGGAATCCCTCGGAGGAGGTAACCTACGGTTGCTAATTAGGCTTCACACAGTTTAAATGAATTTGTGGAACTCATTAAGTTGAGTTTAGGAAGTTCATTTGGACTATGTGAATCCAATAGAAAATAGTGGTACTGGAACGAGGGAACCGTAGGATCCTAACCGGTGTCTCTCTAATCATCTTTAATATGCCCTCATAAAATTTAATGGACTTCAACCATAGGGCCACCTGATTTGACATTATAACTTAACGCGCTAGATAGCTCAAACTCGTCGTGACAAGGAGCTTGGCGCTAGCATGGTGGGCCTACCAGACGACTTTGAGGACTCCCACTTAGTGTACACCTTATATGCTCGTGTACGGGACCAAGGCCGTGCTACAGCTAGAAATCCAGACACCATCTCTCAGGGTCATCGTTGCCAACCAACTCACAACAGAAGAAAGTGCAAAATTCAGACTTGAAGAACTGGAGAGTCTCAAGGAAAAATGACTAGAAGCACAACAGCATTTGGAGCTCTACTAGGCAAAGATGGTACAAGCCCATGACAAATTGGTCCGCCCAACGACATTCAAAATTGGTGACCTTGTGCTTGTGCTCAAAAGACCTATTCTTGCTCGCCACAAAATACGTGGGAAGTTCGAGCCAACTTGGGAGGGACCCTTTGTCGTTGAGAAAGTCTAGAAAGTCTATGCAGGAGAAGCCAACCAGTTAGTGGACTTCCGGGGTGGAAGACCCATGTTACCAATAAGCGGACTTAAGCGGTCTATACCTGAAAACCTATTACGCAACCTGATGTTGCTTAATGCCGCTTGCCTCCGCTTACCTTTGCTTGCTTTGAAAACTTTGAAACTTTGATTGTTTTAGGGTTATCTATGTGGCCTAATGTCTATGACCGGGTCCAAACTTTGTAATTAACCTCAATATAATATAAATTTTGAGAAGATTTTTGAACTTCACACATTCTCTTTTCTACTTTTGAATTTAAATACTCTGTTAAATCAAACAAAACTCACACATCAAATGAATAATCATCTTCACCAAAACAAACTAAAATTTACTTTAATAAATACTTTGTTTTGTTCTTGTTCATGCCAATAATCCTCTTCACCAAAATAAACTAAAATTTACTTTGATAAATGCTTTGTTTTGTTCTTGTTCACGCCAAATTTTAGCCCACTGACGTTTTTTTTTGTCGTCTACAGAAAAATGTCATGACAGAGGCTGATCTTTGCCTTCCAAGACTGCTGGAACCTCGCACTGAATGAAGAGATGGCGTCGCAAGGAGGTGTCATATATTTCAATATGGATTTCAACCAGGTTGATATGGACTACGAGGGCCTTCTTATGGACGTAGTCAGTAATAAGGAAAAGGAGGGAATGCCTTCACTGTTGAGGGTGACCACTCAAGACGATGTGTCACGCAAAGGTAAAAACGTGATAACAGAACGAGATCCAATGGCCCTCCATAGTAGCTACTCCAGCAAGGGACCTGATAGCCGCCCGTAATGAACGATTACCAAATACTCCGCTCTGCAGGACGCAGCGCAAAAATGCCAGCCGAAAGAAACAGAGAGCCTTTCTGCGACAGGAACGCAAACGCTAGAGAGACGTGAGCAGTTTTCTTACCCCAATTCTTGAGGGACATATTTACGACCCAGATCTGAGAGAAACTTCTGTCAGCCTGCCCACTACAAATGAAGAGTCAGGATTTGTGACAGAATCAGATGTGCTCCCAGTTCCAGATACATTATGTAGAGGTTGCCCAACGTGCAACATTGAGGTACGAGCCGGAACATCAGTCACGGGCACATTTGTATAATGTCCAGATAGTAACGTTTTGCATCTACAACATTTTAGTATTTTAGAAGAATACACTTCAAGAACTAATGAGTCTCAGACTCCAGACTTCGCGATAAATGAACCATATGTCCCACTGGGGACGGATCAACATGCACCATGGAGCCCAGAGTCATACATCCCACTAGAGGCTGAATCTCATATTCCGGATCGACCAACACTAGTTTGGGTCCCCACCGAGGCTCGAAGGAAGGAATGCCCGTGCAGCTGCCAGCTTCTGGTATGGTAGAATACTACAAGATAAGGAGAGTAAATAAAAGAGAATTTGAGTTCTATGAACAGGTTCAAGGAAAGTTCATCAATATATTAGATGGCCTGGAGCTATATACCAAGGTTTTCTCTGAGACTGATGAAAGAAACATTCTGGACTGCATCTGTGATTTATAAGATAGAGGTCGAGCGGGCCTTCTCACGGAGAGAACATATTCCAAGTCGAAGAAATGAATGAGGGGAAAGGGAAGAATCACCATCCAATGCGGATGTTGCTACAATTTTACGAACGACAGACAGGGGAATCCACCTGGGATCCTCAGATATGACCAAGTGGACCCGTTACCACCGATGATAAAATAGATGATCAAGAGAATGGTCAAGTGGAATATTCTACCCACTACTTGCATTCCCAACAGTTGCATTATTAACATTTACGAAGAGGGTGATTGCATTCCCCTGCACATCGACCATCATGATTTTGTGAGGCCTTTCTGCACCATCTCGTTCATGAGTAAAAGCAATATTCTATTTGGAAAAGAAATTGATATAGTCAGCCATGGTGAATTCAGAGGTTCTGTGTAGCTTCCTCTTCCAGTGGGTTCAGTACTTGTTCTCAAGGGCAACGGTGCAAACGTTGTCAAGCACTGCATTCCAAGAGTGCGACACCATAGGGTGTCTGTAACCTTCCACAGAATGGATGACAGTAAAATACCGTATGGATTCCAACAGGGCCCAGAATTGAAGGAGTTATTTCCATACGAGCTATGAGAATGTTGTATCTCTAAGTGCATGCAAAGGGAATTCCTATCCTGGAGCATAACTTAGAAGGTCTGCTTGATCAGGAGCTCAATATACCAGGCACATAGGGTTTACTTTCTTTCTTTTACAAGCATGACGTGTATCTGATATATTTAGTCTACGATGTACTCATAGCATGAGATGATTCTCAATGTATTACGACATGGATTACAAGATGTATCTTTTGAGGCGTTAGCCTATGCCTGATTTATGGCATCCCTTTTTGGATAAAATTAATGGAAATTACTCTCAAATTGTGCCTTTTTGTCAGTTGCCTTTTTGTACGATGGATGAAAGCCGTGAACCATGAGATGGTTCGGAATTTCAATGAACAAAGACGAAACAACAAATCTTCAACAATAAATAAAACATAAATGAAAAATAATCACAAAAAAATAAATAATAAAATAAATTTCTTTTGAAAATCAACCAATTAAAATTAAAACTTTAAAAACATATTTTGAAGAATTAAATGTGATAAAAACAACAAGAAAATGAAATGAACCTTTTGAGCGAATGCTTCCGTTTTTGGAATTTCCTACTCTTTGTGTGCACAACACAACCATCGTTATCTACCTTAACGCTCCTCGCATCCCCGTAGAATTTTGCATTCTGCACAAAACTCCACAAAGCTCTACAAATCTTTTTCAACAAAATCAACCTTTCCACATGACATACTACTGCAAATTCAACACCATAAGCTCTTTTTAAATTTCAATCCTTACATCTTCAAATCAGTACCTAAATCCTGATTCTCTCATCTCCAGGAATTGATACCTACATTTCAATTCTCACCATCTTTGAATTGATACCTAAATTTCAATTCTCACATCTTCGAATTGATACCTACATTTCAATTCTCACCATCTTCGAATTGCTACCTACATTTCAATTCTCACCATCTTAGAATTGATACCTACATTTCAATTCTTACATTTTCGAATCGATACCTAAATTTTAATTCTCACATCTTCGAATTGATACCTACATTTCAATTCTCACCATCTTCAAATTGGTACTTACATTTCAATTCTCACTTCCAAATTAGTCCTAGATTTTTGATTCATTTCATTTGAGGTCGGTCCTTACATTTCGACACCCTTTTTTGAGAATTGACCTACACTTCTGATTCATTACATTAAGGTCAGTCCATACATTCCAACATTCTCTTTTGAGAATTGATATACATTTCAATTCTCAGTCCTACACTTCTGATTCATTACATTCAAGGTTGGTCCTTACATTCCGATATTCTCTTTTGAGAATTGGTATACATTTCAATTCTCATTCCTATATTTCTGATTCATTTCATTCGATGTCGATCCTTACATTCCGACACCCCTTTTTGAGAATTGACCTACATTTCAATTCCATTCATGAATAAGTCCTACACTTCTGATTCATTACATTCGTGGTCGGTCCTTACATTCCGACACGATTTTCTTAGAATTAACCTACATTTCAATTCTCATTCCTGAATCAATCCTACACTTCTGATTCATTACATTTGAGGTTGGTCCTTACATTTCGACATTCTCTTTTGAGAATTGATATAAATTTTCATTCTCAGTCCTACACTCTGATTCATTCCAATAGAAGTCAGTCCTTATATTCCGACACTCTCTTTTGAGAATTGATATACATTTCAATTCTCATTCCTATATTTCTGATTCATTTCTGATTCATTACATTTGAATACATTTGAAGTCGGTCCTTACCTTCTGACACTCTCTTTTGAGAATTGATATACATTTCATTTCTCAGTCCTACGTTTCTAATTCATTAAATTCGAGGTTGGTCCTTACATTCCAACTCTCTCTCTCTCTCTTTTAGAATTGTTATCTGAATTTCAATTCTCACCTTGGGGTCGGCACTTACAATCTGACTCCCATCCTGTAGAAATCTTTGAAATTTCATAACTCAAAGTCTGTTCTCCAATCCCCAGCGAGAGTCCCTACTTCTCGACTTGATAAAACACACACCTGCTAATTCCTCGGCAGAAACAAATCACACACACGACCCTACACATATTTTCGCGTCTGTTGACTTAGAGGTTGTATTGGTTCTTGTTGATCTCGTCAGTCAACGCCAACACGCGCGGTGTCCTTGCCCAGCACACCACACTTATTGGGGGTCCATTTGTTGACCTCATTTTTTGTTGAGGTTTAGTTTTTTCCCTTTTAGTAGCCTAAGGTCTAGCCATAGGATTTTTTCTATTGACTATTCTTAGAAAACTATACATGGAACCCTCAGCATTAGAAATTCTACCCCTTCTTAACTCAACTTGAAGTGCCACATGTTGGTCTCAACCTCTAGCATTTAGTAGGTGGTATCACCACGAGGGAAAACTCAAGATGAGTCACCCTTAGGACTGTTGAACCTTAAGCTTAACACTGAGTGTTGGTCTGGAGCTAAGGCACTCACTACACTCATATACACTCATATACACCCACATTCACTCACAACCCTAAACTCAAATACCTAGCCTCCTTGGACCCTAACAAAAGTGTCGAGCCCCTATGATCGAAGCTTCTCTTCTCAGAAAAAAGGTATAAAAATTCTCCTCCTCCGGAGCTCATTTCAATTCTCCATTTATTTAAGCTTGATTTCATGGTACATTAACCATATGGATGTGTTCGTCTCACTTAGACGAGTTCATAGGATCAAACCCGAAGTGATTTGGTTGAGTCTAGGCTAACATCTAGGGGTTTTAGTGTGGATGGTCTCGGGATCAATCTATCGGGGATGATGATGGGGAGCCGTTTGATCAATCTTGTATCAAATGAATGGAAGAGATTGAGCCGGACAGCACTTCGGGACATAAACAGTGGGTCGAGTCAGCAAGCTACGTGGACGGCGGCGTCCAACCGAAGCGCGCCACGCATGCCTTTGGAGCTGCCTAGGATCTAATCAGCACGCGATGTTTAAATAGATAAATAAGGTTTTTTATTATTTATTTAAATACCCTTAACTTAGAAAATTCATAACTTTGTGTAGAAAAATCATAAAAATAAAATAAAAATACCTACTTGCTCAGTGAATAGAGGAGAACAATGTGAATAAATAGAGGAGAACAATGTGGAATAAATTTCAAGACCATTTTATGCATATTTTAATTTTAATTAATTAAACACTATTTGGAATCATTTGATTCTCCATGCATTTTGACACATCACCTTGACTTGAAATTTTGGCATATTGTACCCTCTGTCAAGGGAAACATCCTCTAATTTTTCTAAAGTTAGAGAAGGTTCCTATATAGAGATCAGTATTTTTTAAATTTGTTGCACATTATTTCTTTAGAATAATCATGGAAATTATCATATTAATTAGAAAATCCTATGAAAATTTTGAAAGGTCCACCATGACTAGAGAAACCTTTGGAAATAGCTTCATGGGTCAATTCATTTAAATACCCTTAAATTTTACAAACACCAAATCACTAAGATAACTAATTTTGGCAAATATAAATATTTAAATGTCTTAATTTTTAATCTCCATTGTGATTTTTGATCCAGAGAACACATCATAAAAATTTCAAAATATTTTGAGTTCATTTGACAACTTAAGTTGATTTTTAAAGATAAATGTCCCTTTTGACACCTAAATGATTTTTTAAAAATCAAAATATAACTCAAAAAATTATGAGACTTAGTTTTTTAAGTTCTCTGTGATCAGGGATATTTTATAAAAGTAAAATTATATATCAAATAAAGACTTAATTTTTAGCGTATTTTAAATATTTTAAATAATTAAAAATTCATTAAAATCGAAAAAATAATAAAACGCATGGAAATATTCTAAATTGGTTCCTAATCACTTAAGAACAATTGTAATAATTTTACTAACTTTTTTAATAAATATTGAATTTTCAAGCTTAAAATAATTTTTTAAGGGCTACAAATGAGTTTTCACTAAAATAATTCCAATAAATCAAAGAAAAATCAGAAAATTATAAAATTTGCTCCTGTGACTCCTTTGACCCTAGGGAAATTTTTTAAAAATACAAAACTTAACTTTCACCACCTAAAATATTTTATTTTTATTAAATAACCCATAAATTAAAATAATTCTAATAAATCACAAGGATTTTAAAAAATTTTGAAATTTTATTTAAGGACTTCTTTGATCTAGGTCCACCTCCAGTAAAAATTTCAAGGGATTATAATTTACCTTGGTCAAGTTAGGAGTTTTCTTTGAAAAATCCTATTTTTGCATGAAAATAAGTAGATAAAATAAATTAAATTTTGAAAAATCACATTTTCTCCTCTGATGTCTTAATTGACCCATAAATGAGGTAGGATAAAAATTTCAAAGTCATTTGAATTAAATTTGACAAATTATGAAGTGTTAGAGCCTTAGGGGTAAATGTGTAATTTTGGAAATTTTGCCTTAATTAACATTTAGGCTTAATTCAAGGAGGGAAAATGGGTAACATCTAATCTTAATCAATTTATTTGATGTTTGAAACACAAACGGGTTAATTGGTAGAAATCAATCTCCCTTTCTCAATTAAGATTAATAAATTTCTAAATTATTAAA
>NW_018233102.1:22193-22848 GCF_001263595.1 Phalaenopsis equestris | reverse complement strand
TTACCCCTTTCTTAGGGATAATTGAGACTTCCATGTTCACTGAGCATTAAGGGTATTTATATGAAGCATTATTAAGCAACATAATAAGTTTAATAAGAGTTTAAAAACTCGGGATTTTCCACCAGGCAGCGAGAGAATAGCATGGACCTGCTTCTTTCTCCAGATCTGTTGGACATCATGGAGATCTACTAAACTTAATATATTTTGCTTGATAAAGTAATCCTTAATTAAAATTCTAAAGACCCGCCAAGATATGACATAGGGTTAGGAAAATTACCAAAACTTTACTTTTCCTGCTCTTCATAATCTGCCTTAACATGCATTTCAATCTTCTGGTGGTGGAACGATAAGACTCGCCAGATACACTTTTACAGTTTTCAGTGTTGTATTTCTTTTACTTTCATACTGTGTTTTCCATACTGTACTTTTATACGTGCAAATTTTAATGCTAAACAACGACGTCACCCTGCATGAAAACTAAAACTATCAGGATAGCCACATAACTAAAACCAAAATCAAAACTAAAATCAACCAAGATAAAAATCACCGTCACAACATTCAAAATATTAAATAACTCAAAATTTAATCACAAACATCACAAAAAAGTACAACTTCAACTAAATTAAGATGTCTCTATCGGATGATCGGGCATCCA
>NW_018233102.1:8006-21647 GCF_001263595.1 Phalaenopsis equestris | reverse complement strand
ACACCTTAATATTTCTCCTCAAAACTGAAGCCAAACATTAGGATAGCTTGGGAAGTCACTGAGGTTTTCATCTGGATCTATGACATCCCCTAGTTTTAATCCCCTAGTTCTTCCTCCTTTGGATTTTACAATAAAATGTTCTAAATTTGAACCAATCCCCTATCACACCTCTACGTCCGACCTCATTGAAGAGTCCTAACATTTGGAAATCCTTGAAAATAATATTTCTTGATTTTTATCGAGAGTCTTCTTAGGTGACTTTGGTTATTTGAGATGTAATTAACTATAGGGGCTTTCCCTTACAGGAAGCATGTCCGAACCCAACTTAATATAAACCCTATTTAATCCTTTATATTAAATAGGGGAACTTGTCGGCAAATACAAAGGTTTCGCAGACCAAACAGACGTCATACTTTCTTTTGTTTATTTGATCGAGTCTCATCCTCAAGTCTTGTGTTTACCCTTCGGGATAGATATAGGATTTGAGGTACAATGCTCTTTCATTTTAAACTATGATAAATATGAGGTTAGTTTGATTTCATACTTCAATGTCCTTCCAAAGCGGACGATGGGATTTCAATTCTGGTGACCGACAACTTCTTACGGGCAACTCCCCACAAACCAACCCAAAATAGTGCCGACAGGGAGACTCTACTAAATAGCTTTCAGAGCTTCTCCAAGACCTAAGTCCATTCCAACCATTTCTCAACAATCATTCCCACTTTCTAAGCCCAATTTCCTCTTTGAAATCCAGGGCATATTCCGACCATGTTTCAAAGCTCCACCACACCCACTTAAACTTCAAATTAACTTGCCCCTCTCCATACTCAGACCAAAGGAAGAAGAATCCCACTGAAAGCCCCATCCCATAGCGACTCTAACCTAGCTCAAGACCAAGGCCTCCTCACCTGTAAGAGGAAGTCTTACGCAGACAACTCAACATACAAAAGTGACCTTTCCAGAAGGTTCACGAGACTCCACTGAAGCTTCTGCAAGCATCCAATTGAGGCCAAACCTCTTGGACAAACGTATAGCTCATTTTCTCCCAAATTAGGGTTAGTTTGGGCATTTGTGAAGAAAATTTTAATTTCACGCTTGATCAACCATAAAGATAGGTTCGTCTGGACTAGATGAAGGTGTAGTAACAAACCCCTTGCAATTTGGTTGAGTATAGCGAGAGATCTTAAGCTTATAAAATGGATTGTTCTTGGGCTAAGCCATTGGGGATGATATAAAGGACCATTGGATCGAGCATGTATTAGATGGAGGGCTATGATCGCGCCAGATGAGAGAATGAAACTTAAAGCATGGGTTGAGTCAGTAGCTATGTGGATGGTGGCATCAAATGGCGAAGCAACGCGTGGTCTTTCGGTGTGTCATAGGAAGATGTGGCTACCACATGGTTATGTAGGAAAATAGGAATTATTTTGATTTATTTAATTTAGTCAACTTAGAAAATCCATAACTTAGTGTAGAATAATCAAAAATATAAAAGAAAAATACCCTCTTACTCAGTAAATAGAGAAGAATAATGTGGAATAAAAATGAGAATTATTTACCATTTCTCTGATTTTTAATTATATAAGTACCCCTAGACTATTTTAATTCTAATTAAGTAAATAACAAGCACCATAGCTTGAAACGTTAGGGATTGATTTCTATTGTTAATTGGGATCTTAAGACCTGCAACTGATTGGACATTTAAAAGTGGGGGCTCATGATGGTAGACACATAGTTATTAATTTAGAAAGAGAGGATGCCTATGCTAGTTTATTTGGTAAGTCATAATTGTTGGAAAACACATAAATTAAATTTCTCAAATGGAATCTGAACTTTGATCCTTCCTCTGAAACTCCTATTATACAACCTTGGATTACCTTTTTTGAGCTAATACATCTCTATTTTAACTAAAAGATTTTATATTCATTGGGGGTAATTTATGTGCAACCTATGAAAGTTAACCTTATTGTTTACTCTATGAGCACACCATCGGTGGCTAGAGTTAAGGTAGAGAAGAATATAACACAACTTTTGCATGATGAGGTGTGGTTGTGCACACAAAATATTGGTTATTGACAGAAGGAGGAAATAATAAATAAACCTAAGTATGGTCACCAATGCAAGATTTTTTAGCACATAATAGATGATTGTTTTAGGGTCATCCTGAGTTGAAGAACCATAAGAATGCTCCTAATTTGGTACCAAAAACTAACTCCACTCCACAAGTTATTGTGGAGGGTTAATTAATGTGCAAAAAATGGGTGGTGAAACTGAACTGATTGAGGAACTAGTTGGGGAAACTTTGATTTTTTAATGAAATAGAGAATGTACAACATCCATGTCTTACTGAAGGCGGTTTAGTTACTACTAAAATAAGGAATGGGTAAACCAATGAGGAATCTACACAATAGGATATATTGATACCTCACTAGAGTAAGCTAGAAGTTAGGGTTGCTCTAGAGGCTATGGAGTTAGAGTGGAAAATATAGAAAAATGAAGAAGAAAGGCAAAATCCATAGGGAACTTTCCTATATAGACCCTAATGCAGTTCTTATTTACAGATGAACTTTTTCAGCTAGAATTTTAGCCAATATTGATTATGGTGCACCTTCTAGGATTACTAAAGGGTGACAAATCAATATCCATGATTACATTTATGATTTATAACTTTAGTGGCATTTGCAAAAACTAATGCCTCTAATTGGGTGGGGTTGTTGGAAAAACATAAGCTCAAGTGTCTTATATTACTCGAACCTATGATTAACTTGGAAAATATCACTAAAACCATTAAAAAAACCTTGTTGTTTTAATGTGATCTATAACTGTAATTTAGAAATTTGGTTATTATGGAAAAAATTATATTAGTGTGAGAATGTTAGAAGGCAACCCCTAGCATTTTCGTATGGAAATTACATATTGCAGTCATTTGGTTAATCTTACTGCTGATAGAAAAATTTTTTGTATGATTTACATAGTATTAATAGTGTTACTAGTATACCTTAGATGGTTGATGGCTATTATAGTGCTATCACTTCTCTTACGGACAATTTTTGGAGAAAATTAAAACTACAGGTTTGCTAGATATAGGACTCATTGGTAATGTTTTTACTTGGTGCAGGGGTAAGAGTTTGAAGACTTAATAGAAAGCTCATTAATAAAAATTGGAGGGAAGCTTTTCATTTTACTGTGGTGGCTCAAGTAAGTAGGGCTCCTCTGATCACTCTCCTTTGATTGTTAGCGCGAATTTCCATCCTAGGCCTAAAATGAAATATTTTAGTTATATTAATTTTTGAACTAATCATCCTAAATTCAAACATTTGATTAATGATAAATGATGCTCTAATGAATATGATAACTTATGGATCAACTTGTGGAGGCAACACATGAAACTAATGCTTATATTAAATGGTTGAAATTAGAATTCCTTTGGTAATATTCATAATAAAGTTAAAGATGCTAAAAATTTTGTTAAACCTTGGAAAGATAATATGAGGATGATCTTTTTGATGAAATGGAAGTGGTTTCTGCTAAAAACCAATTAAATTATGTTATTTAACAAGAAATTGACTTTTATAAACAAAAATCAAACTATCTGAGCCATGAGGAAGGGGATAGTAACACTAAATTCTTTCATCCCTACATTAAATGGAGGAGGTAGTCCAAGTCTTCTTTAGAAATTAAGGATAAGGAAGGTAATTGGCTTTATAATAAAAAAAACATCAAATAAAGTGTTGTGGAATTTATTAAAACTTATTTAGATATATTGAGGTGGACCTTTTTAGGTTACACATTGATCTTATTTCTCTTATTATTATTTTTATGGTCTCTGATCTTTCTTCTTCTAGATGGAAAGTAAAATTTGGGTTGCTTTATGCTCCATTAAATTAAACAAAGTTGCTGGCCCTAATGGGTTGTCTTTCAAATTCTACTTGAATGATTGTGATATTATCAAGAGTAACTTTATTTCTACTTTTAAATCTTTATTTAATAGTTTTGCCACATAAATGCTTCATATGCCTTAACATTATCTTAATTAAAAAGGATAATTTTAAACATAGAAGAAAAAAATTTTGACATATCTGTCTTACTTCTACTATTTCCAATGTTATCAGTAAAATTTTGGTGAGTAGATTACAACCGTTTATTAAGAATTTGTCTATTAATCAATAAGAGGCTTTCATTTTTGATAAGCACATTTTTGGCAATATCCATATAAATCATGAACTATTACTGGACTTGGACTAAAGAGAGAGGGTAATAATATTCTTAAGCTTGACTTTAAAGGCATAGGCTACTATTAACTAGAAGTTTATAATTACTATTACAAAAGCAAAAGGATTCAAAATGGTTTTCTTAGGTTACTACTGATGTTTTTAGATAATAATATTTATTGAATACTTATTAATGATGAACAACATGGGCATTTCAAATCTGGTAGAGGGCTTAAACAAGTGATCCCCCTCTCTCCCTCTCTTTTCATCTAGGCCATGGATTATTTTTCTGTTCTTTAAACCACCATCTCACTAACCATCCTAATAGTAGATATAAATCTAGACGTAATAAAATTATCTCTCACATGGCATATGCTGATGGCATAATTATTTTTTTTCAATTTGGGTAAAAGAAATATGAGGCACCTTAGTAATATTCTAACTCATTTTGAACAAGTCTCGGGTACGAAATTTAATAAAGTTAAATTTTGATTTGTTTCTTAGCAAAGATATTAATGTTGAGAAGAAAGACTGGGTCACTCACTTTTTTAACATTAATACTGCTGAATTACCTTTTAAATTCTTGGGCACTCTTCTTCATCATAGTAGCAAGAGGTGTCTGATTTTTGGTGAAGTTATTGATAAAATTAGAAAGAAAGTTATGAGTTGGGAGAAACTTTCTTATCTATAAGGGACAGAAACACACTTCTACAATTTGTTCTTACATCTTCCCCTCTTTATATACTTCAAGTTTTGAATGAAACAAAAAGTAGGCAATTCTATATTTAATGAATTTTTCATAAATTCTTGTGGCTTGGTCATCACACTAGTACTCATCAAAAAACTTGGAAGCTTCATTGCAAGCTTAAGAATTGTAGGGGTATGGGGTTCAACTCCTTGGAACATTACATGGAGATCAATTTTTGCAAGTTGTAGACCAAACTTAGATCTAATTTGGGGTTGTAGGCTAATTTCTTGTTTCTTAAATATTTAAAAATTTCTTACTCTCTTTCCTTTTTTGCCAAATTAGTTATTTCCTTAATTTGGAAAGAAATTTTTGAAGATGTGGAATAAAGTAGAAGATTTTATATCGTGGTATATTAGTGAAGGTAAAATCAATTTTTGGTTTGAAAAGTGGACTCTATTGGGTCCTCTGTCACATTTCTCTAATGCAGTACATTCCATTGATATTTTTGTGATGGAATTTTGGTATGGGGATGATTGGAATGCTCATGAACTTTCTAAATTCTTTAGTGTGAATTTAGTTGCTTACATTACAACTATCACTTTTGATAAAAACAAAATGGATGCTCTTGAGTTTAAACATAAAACACATCTCTCTATTTCTACTTCAATTGCTAAAAAGTTATATCATTTTATACTATTGAATGGGTTACAAAGATATGGAATTCTGTGTTAAAACCATCTCAAACTTGTTTTTCTTAGTTGTTACACTATTCATACTTCCTTTAGATGATACTCTTAAGCTTAAAGAGCTTTTTAATGCTTCTATTTGCTTATTTTGTTGTAAAGAGGAAGAATCTATATCCTATTGTTATCACTCACTTATAAAACTATTTTGCCTACTTATGGGTATTGAGATTTAGGTCACTGTCTGTTGTATTGGAGGTGAGGTAACATTAAACTTTAATTGCAAAATATAATCCCTTATATAGTTTGTCAATTTCTATGGATGGAAAGAAATCAAAGGTAGCACTATGAGCTTACAAGCAATGATAAAGCCATCCTTTCCAATTTTAAATCCCTTATTTCTAAAGTTGTTGCATACACTGTGTCTCAAAATTATGTGATTGTTCTTGATGGTGTTCAACATGTGGTCGGTGCAACTTTGCTTTTTTTTTTTGGTTGGTGATACGCCTAAAATAGGAAGTATTTTTAGACACATTTTTGTACCTATTTTTGATATATTACGCTTTAATAGAAGGTAATTTTGTGTTTTTCTTTTAGGCATAGGTAAAAAGGTGAAAAAAGGTTAAAGGAGTGAAAAAAGATCAAGTTTGGAGAAAATAGGTGAAAAATTAGGCAAAAGTCTTTTGGCACCTAAGTGCCAGATCCGACACTTAAGCGCCAGTTAAACAGAGAAGGCCGCACCTAAGCACCAGAGGCCCGCTGCTTAAGAGCAGTGGTAGTTATTGTTTGAGAACATTCATTTTTTGAAAATTTTAAAGAGATTTTTGAGGCACCTATTGGCTTAATATGTGGTTACAAACACCATGGACAAAAATTATTGTGAAAGGACGCATCTCTTAGGGCAATAAATCGAATCAATACACATTTTGAAGAGATACCAAGGCACCTTTTGGAGAATTATAAAAGAAGGAAGATTGAGACTTTGAAAGGGGGTCCTGAAAGTACTGGGAAAGTTCTGAAAGTTTTAAAATTGGGGAGCTTGTTAGAGAGATTTTCAGTCATCACATATTTATCCTTTTTATTTTAATTTTATATTGAGAGTGTTGTAAAAGAGAAGAGATTCAAAGGAACTTCAAGAGATTGGTGGAGTACTTGAGATAAGTTTTTATCTTTTATTTTAGACTAATTTTGGTTTTAATTGAGACTTGTTGTTGGTTAGATAATAATTTCTACTTTTAAACTAAAATGTGGTTTTATTTTGTCCATGGATTTTGAGTAGTTTTCTTTACCTTTCTTCTTAAAATGATAAGTAATTAAGTGTTGGATGAAAGTTGTGGAGAGTATTGATCTTTAATGTTGGAAGAAGTTGTGATGATTTAAATCCATATACTTCATTTACTTCTTGATATGGCCAATCCAATTATTAAAATTTATTGTGACAACATGTAAGAATCGGGCTGGTATTGTTTCAATCAACAATTGGAAAGAATCACATGAGGTTGTATGAATGAGAATGTAGTTCATATGTTTGAGTGCAAATAAATAAGGAAATATTTATTGAAGGGTGTAGAGTTAGAGGACTTTAAAGTGATAAGTTAAAGCCCCCAACTTAGTTTATTGTTTTAGGTTTTGATACGAGATGTTAGCCTCAAGGTAAAGGGAATTGAGGGAACTCTAGAGTGAGACATAGTATCTGGTCTTCATAACTATTCAAACTTTAAATTAGTCAATGTTCTTTATAGCATTTCTAGTAAGGGTAAAGATTTGGCACAACACAATATGCATACTTCCATAATAAAATTCCTATACTTATTATTGATTCAAGATAAGGAGAAAGATATTTTCATATTCAGTACTTTTCTTCTACAAAAACTCAAGCTATATTATTAAGTTTAATTTGTTTTTGTCAAAATATTAAATTAAAAAAATATTTAGGGTGTTAATAAAAAAGTTATATATAACCAGATAACGATACGTATACTTGCGTACTATCCCAATATATATAAATTAAAAGTTAAATTCTTATTTTTGTTTAAGATTAAGTTTTTGGTTTTGTTGCGAAATAAGGAAATATAAGTGAAAAATATAATCAGAATTATTGTTATACTATTGCATATAAGCAGTTTTGGGATCAAGTTTCTGACGCCGTTGCCGAGGAAGTGAAGAGAAAATTATAAAGAATCTATTGATTTAAAAGAAATTTTTATTTTTAGAAAGTCTAATTTAAACTTTAAGTTATTGTATTTTATTTTGTGTGTATTTAGTTTTATTTTATTTTATGTTAGTGTGCGCGTAGTTCAGGTTCTGAAGAACTAGTGCCCTACGATTCTGAATTAGAGATAACTGTTAGAAAAATAAAAAAAACCAAAAAAATTAAAAATCTTAAAAAATACAAAAAATTTCAGAAATGACAAACCAAAATGATCAAAATGCTGAAATTCATCAAGCGTTTAGACCTTTAAGAGATTATGCCAACCCTACTGTAGATGAACTTCATTGTAGTATTCAAAAACCTTCTGTAGTGGCAAATTCATTTGAGCATAAACCTACTATTATCCGAAAGGTATCAAATAATCAGTTTGGGGGATCACCAACTAAAGATCCAAATTTACATCTTAACAATTTTCTAGAATTATGTGTTACATTTAAATACGATGGAGTATCAGATGATGTCATAAGACTTAAGTTATTTCCTTTCTCACTGAGGGATAAAGCTAAGATGTGGTTGAATTTGTTAGTACCTGGATCTATCAGAACTTGGGGTGATTTAGCACAAAAATTCCTTGCTAAATAATTTCTACCATTAAAAACCGTGAAGCTTAGAAATGATATTACATCTTTTAATAAGTTTGAAGGAGCATCTATTTATGAAGCAAGAGAAAGATTTAACGAATTATTAAAGAGTGCCCACACCATGTTATACCAAATTGGTTAATAACTCAAACATTTTGCAATGAATTAGTTGGATCTCTTAGATCTATTATTGATGCCGCTATTGGTGGTTCATTGATGTCAAAAACATTTAATGACACTTATGATTTAATACAAGAGATGGTTACCAATAAATTTTTATGGCATTCTGAGAGGGTAAATTTTAACAAAGTAGCCAACATTCATGAAACTTATGGTTTTTCTATGTTAACAAATCAAGTTGCTGCAATTTTAAGGAAGTAAGACCAATTTGGAATAAATTTTTTTCAACCAATTTCCATGATTGAAGAGAATTCATTAGGACAAATGGTAGATTCTCAAGCATCATTAGAAACTTTGAATTCCATAAATAACAAGCAGAATAACCCATATTCAAATTATTATAACCCAGGTTGAAAAAACCATCCCAACTTTAACTGGATTAACAATTTGGTGGTAATAATCAGCAATGAGGAAACAACTAAGTTAACCCATTAGGAAACTAAACCAAGGGAATAATAATTATAAATCTACTAATCCTCCAGGTTTCAACAGTAATACACAGTTTAAGGAGAAGAAGTATTCTATAGAAGAAGTGGTGTTACAAATGGGAAATCAATTACAAAGTCAAGGAGCTACAATTAGAAATATTGAGAATTAACTTAGGCAAATAGCAAATTCATTAACTAATAGATCCATGGGAACACTTCCTAGTAATACTGAATCAAATCCAAAAGACCAGAATAAAGAGCAAGTAAAATTCGTTTAACTTAGAAGCGGAAGACAATTGGAAGGTAGGGTTCAAAAAGAAATTGAAGTAGAGAAAGAAGAAATTGAAGAATCAAAAGAGGACGCTCTAAAAGATTTTGAAAGACCTATTTCTCTACTGAAAATTGATTTGGAAAAACTACCACCTTCATTTTCTTAGAAACTTTGTCAGTAGAAGTTGGATAAGCAATTTTAAAAAATTCTGGAAATATTTAAGAAGCTTACAATTAATAATCCATTTGTTGAAGCCTTAGAACAAATGTCAAGCTATGTAAAGTTTATGAAGGATATTCTTAACAGGAAAAGGAAGTTTGAAGATAATTAGACTGTTGCACTCAGTGAGAAGTGTAGTGTTATAATTCAAAAAAAGCTTCCTGAAAAGGTTAAAGATCCTGGAAGCTTTACAATTCCATATGCAATAGGTGACTGATTTTATGGGAAAACTTTATGTGATTTAGGTGCAAGCATTAACCTTATGCCATTATCAATATTCAAAAGATTTGGATTAGGAGAAATAACCCTACTACTATAACTCTGCAGTTAGTAGATCGTTTGATAACATACCCTAAAGGAGTTATAGAAGATGTCCTAGTGAAAGTGGATCAATTTATCTTTCCTGTTGAATTCATTGTACTAGATATGGAGGAAGACAAAGAGATACTTATCATTTTGGGGAGACCTTTCCTAGCCATAAGAAGAGTAATGATAGATGTACAGAAAGGGGAATTAATAATGTGCGTCAATGATCAAACTGTTACTTTCAATATTTAAAGCTCAATGAAATATCCTACAAAAGGTAAAGATGATGAATTTTATAAGATGGATGTTATAAGATATCTAAGTGAATGCCATTTCAAAACAACTTATGAAAAAAATTTTGAAGAAAAAGATTTGGAACTCGAGCAAGAAGAGCAATTAGATCAATGTGAAGGACCTTTTATGGAAGATTCAAACTATGCTCGAGAAAGTTTTGAAATTTTAGACACGATAGACAAAGATATATCATTTTTTCCATCAATTGAAAAACCTCCAGAACTTGAGTTGAAGTTGCTTTCTGAACATTAAAAATGTCTTTTTTAGGATATTCCTCTACTTTACCAGCTATAATTTCCTCAAAATTAATGATGGAAGAAGAAGAAAGGTTGATGAAAATTTTAAAAAATTTTAAGCCTTTGGATGGATAATTGCTGCTATTAAAAGAATCAGTCCTTCAATTTGTATGCATAGAATTCATATGGAAGAGAACTGTAAACCCAGGGCTGATTCTCAAAGGAGACTGAATCCTGTTATGAGAGAAGTTGTTTAGAAAGAATTTTTAAAGTGGTTAAACGATGAAATTATCTACCGAATTTCAGATAGTGCATAAGTTAGTCCAATTCACTGTGTTCCTAAGAAATGAGTTACTGTAACTGTGAATGAACATAATGAATTAATACCTACTCGACAAGTTATAGGGTGGTGAATATACATTGATTATAGAAAATTAAATCTTGCCACAAGGAAAGATCATTTTTCATTACCCTTTCTAGATCAAATGATAGAAAGACTAGCTGGGCATAAATACTTTTATTTTCTCGATGGATATACTAGTTATCACCAAATACAAATATCTTCTGAGGATCAAGAGCAAACAACTTTTACAAGTCCTTATGGTACTTTTGCTTTTAGAAGGATGCCCTATGGTTTATGTAATGCCCCTACTACATTTCGAAGAAGTATGATGGCAATTTTTTGTGATTTAATTGAAAAAGGGATTGAATTATTCATGGATAATTTTTCAGTGTTCGGAACTTCATTTAACTCATGTTTAGAATATTTATCTAAAGTTATTAGGCGCTTTGAAGAAACAAATTTAGTCCTTAATTGGGGAAAATGTCACTTTAAGATAGTAGGAGGAATTGTATTAGGTCATCAAATATCAAAAAATTGTATAGAAGTAGACCCTGCTAAAATTCAAGTGATCACTTATTTACCTTGTCCACAAATGTACAGGAAATTAGGAGTTTTTTAGGATATTTTGGATTCTACAGGCGATATATTAAAGACTTTTCAAAGATTGCTAAGCCCTTATGTCATTTACTAGAGAAAGACGCAATTTTCAATTTTGATGAGGAATGCGTAAAAGCTTTTAATTTATTAAAAGAAAAATTAATCACTGCACAAATTATATTTTCACCAAACTGGGGAACACCTTTTGAATTAATGTGTGATGCTAGTAATTATGCTATAGGAGATGTTTTAGGACAAAGATATGATAACATTTTCAAAGTGATTTACTATGCTAGTAAAACTCTTAATGAAACTCAAATCAATTATACAATAACTGAAAAAGAGTTATTAACAATAGTATATGCTTTTGATAAATTTAGATCATATTTAATTGAAACTCATTGTGTAGTGCATACAGATCATTCTGCTATTAAGTACTTAATGATAAAGAAGGATGGTAAACCAAGACTTATAAGATGGATTCTTCTTTTACAAGAATTTAATTTTGAAATAGTAGGTCAGAAGGGAACTGAAAATCAATTTGCTGATCATTTGTCCAGACTTGAATTAGAAAAACTACTCTGCTTTAATTAATGAATATTTTTCAGATGAAAAACTGTTCACTATTAATGATTGGTGTGTTCTGTGGTATGCCGACATTATGAACTTTATTGTTAGTGATATTATACCCTATGGAATGACATTTCAACAAAAGAGGAAATTTATTTTTGAAGATAAGACTTATTTTTGGGATGACCCAATTTTATATAAACAAGGAAAGGATCTAATTCTTTGAAGATGTATACCATTAGAAGAAACTTATGAATTTATCCAAAATGTCATAATTCTGATTTTGGGGACTTTTTTGGGGACATTTTGGTGTTGATAAAACAATATAAAAAAATTTACAATCTGGATTCTATTGGTCTACTATTTTTAGAGATGTTAGTGCTTATATCAAAACTTGTGCTAGATGTCAACAAGTAAGCAATATTTCTAGAAAAAATGAGATGCCCCTCAATTATATACCAAAAGTTGAAATATTTGATATTTGGGGATTAGATTTCAAGGGACCATTTATACCATCTTTTGGAAATTTATATATTCTGTTAGTAGTGGACTATGTATCCAAACAGATAGAAGTTGTTTCTTTACCTCAATGTGATGCTCAAAGTGTTGCAAAATTTTTGAGAACGAACTTATTTTGTAGATTTGGGATGCTTAGAATTATCATTACTGATGGAGTAAGTCATTTCAGAAATGTCATAATGGAGAAGTTATTAAAGAAATATTATATAAATCATAGGATTGCTACTGCTTATCATCCTCAGACAACTGGTTTGGCTGAATTAACCAATTGTGAAATTAAAAGAATATTAGAAAAATTTGTAAATAAATTCAACAAAAATGGATTGGTCAGTCAAACTTGACTATGTTTTGTGAGCTTATAGGACTGCATACAGAATTCCTATAGGAATGTCCCCATATAGGTTAATATTTAAGAAAGCTTGTCATTTACTAGTTGAACTTAAGCATAAAGCATATTGGGCGATTAAAAAGTTAAATTATAATTTGAAAGATGCTAGTGAGAAAAGATTATTGTAATTAAATGAGCTTGAAGAGATAAGGAATGAATTTTATGAGAGTGTCAACATTTATAAAGAAAAGCTAAAGATGTGGCATGATGGAAGGATTCTTTCTAAATATTTTCAGCCAGGGCAACAAGTTTTGCTATATAATGTAATGTTAATATTATTTTAAAGCAAACTTAAGTCCAGGTAGGTGGGCCCATTTGTTGTGATAAAAGTTTATCTTTATGGAGTTGTGGATATTAAAGATCGTAAGTCTGAGAAAATATTGAAAGTTAATGGACATATACTGAAACCTTATTTTATAGGAGATCAGCATAAATTTAATGATGAAATGATGTTGGGTCAACCAGAATAAGCACTGGATACATCAGGCTGACAACGTAAAACCAAGCGCTTTATGGGAGGCAATCCATAGTTATCAAAGTGTTTTTATTTTGATTGTTGTTTTGTGTGTGATTAAGAAAATTGGGGTATTATTTTTTAAACTATTATGTGTTAGTAAAGATTTTAATACTTTATTTAGTGACCTAGACATGTTAGAATGAGAATTTGGATGTTAAGTTGACTGGTGCAAAAATGTGCACTGGCGCTTAAGCGTCAGATCCGACGCTTAACCACGATAGTTTAAATACATGTGCAAATTTCAATTTCTAGTAGGTGTAACTACAATTTAGTTGGAATAAATGTGTCTTGGAAGTTTTTAGTCGTGCCTAGAAGTTATGAGGGGGAATTAGGCCTATAAATAGAAGGGGTTTGTGAAGGAATTTCACCTCGGATTATTTTTAGCCCTAAAAGTCTAA
>NW_018233102.1:5799-7944 GCF_001263595.1 Phalaenopsis equestris | reverse complement strand
AAAGTGAGATTTAGAGAAAATGTCTTCATGAGAGATGTATTTGAAGAAGAAGGAAGAAACCATGAGGAAGAGGTTCATTAGTCAAAGTGCACAAGAAATGTATAACGGTTTCTTAGCCGTTAGTATTGAAGGGATATCAGTGAAGATCAACAAAATTGAGAATACTATGGCTTTATTGGAGACCAAGGTACTTGAGTTTCATGCATATCTAGAGAATATTGGATGGCAATTGAAAATGAAATTTAGCCACACAAGTTATATAGAGGAAGCAGATAATGCGATGTTCATAAAATAGAAGTGGATTGAAGAAGATAGTATTAGAGCTCGTCACCACTGTCCATTTTATCAACTCTATATTCCTGAAGAGACTAATGAACGATAGAAATTTGTTCCTTTGAATGAAGAATGAAATTAAGTTTAGTGTTAAAATTTTTATGTTTGAAGTTGTTGTTTTCAAGTAGTTTAGTGTTTCAGTTTTGTTTTTAGTATTTATGACTTCTTATATGTGTTTAATTGTGAAATGGTTGTTATGTATTTGTATTTAGGAAAATTTTCTCATCCAAGACTATTTAGAGTGAGAATTAAGTGTTTAAAAGTATTTGTACTTGTTTGTGAATTAATAGAAGTTTTTTCTATGAAAATTTGTTTTATTTTTAGCCTCGAATTGAATTAATTATTATGGAGAATTTTGAGAGGGAATGGAGTTATAGGAAGTAAAAGGAGTTATAAAGTTATAAGAAGTTGAAAATAGTCATTTAAGTATTATGAGACCATTTAGGGGTGGTTTACTTAGGCAAATATTGCATTTTACTTTAATCTGAAAATTTTAAAAATTGTGCACTAACGCCTGAGCGCCACATCTCGCACTTAAGCGCGAGTGAACCCGAGAGGCAGGTGCCTAAGCGCCATTTACCCGCGCTTAAGCGCAAGTTCACAAAAACTAGTTCGTGAACAGTTAAAAGTGAAATTTGAGCCCAAAATTCATCATTTTTAACACTACCGTCACCTTCAATCTCTCAAGTTCCCAATTTTTTAGGGCTAGGGCACATCTAAAGTGAAGACTTCTTGGTGGAATCAAGTGAAATTTGTTATATTCAAGTTCCTTGAGGTAAGAGCTTTAATTCTATGTAAAAATTTTGGATTTTCACTATGTATTTTGAGCACATTTCGAGAAATTCAAAAATTCACTATTCATGGTGAAAAATGAGAAAAAAAATCTCTGAAAATTGCATGGGAAGTGTAGTTTATACTTTGGAAGTTTAGTTTAGTAATTTGACTTGATTTTTGAAGTTAATTTTGTTTTGAAGTTAATTGTGGAATTTATAAAATTTGTAGAATGGAACCAAGAATGAAGAGGAGCAAATGAAAGATCCATTTTGATTCGAGTAAATTTGTTAGTTCAAAGGCTCGGGAATTTGGCGCCTAAGTGTCAGATTCGGTGCTTAAGCGCCGGTTAAACAGAGAAGGTCGCACCTAAGCGCCAGAGGTCCCGCGCTTAAGTGTAATTTGCAGTTATTAAATGAGTAAATTTAGTTTTTGCAAATTTTAAAGAGGTCTTTGAGGCACCTATTGGCTTAATAGGTGGTTATAACCACCACGGACGAAAATTATTGTGAAAGGAAGTATCTCTTGGGGAAATACATCAAATCAAGACACATTTTGAAGAGATACCAATGCACCTTTTGGAGAATTATAAAAGAAGGAAGATTGAGACTTTGAAGGGGAGTCTTGAAAGTACTAGGAAATTTTTAAAAGTTCTAAAATTGGGGAGTTAGTTAGAGAGATTTTCAGGCACCACATATTTATCCGTTTAATTTTTGTTTTAAATTGAGAGTGTTATAAAAGAGAAGAGATTCAAAGGAACTTCAAGAGCTTGGTGGAGGACTTGAGATAAGTTTTTATTTTTTGTTTTAGACTGCTTTTGGTTTTAATTGAGACTTGTTGTTGGTTAGATAATAATTTCTACTTTTAAACTAAAATATGGTTTTATTTTCTCATGGATTCTGAGTAGTTCTCCTTATCTTTCTTCTTAAAATGATAAGTAATTAAGTGTTGGATAGAAGTTGTGGAGAGTATTGATCTTTAATGTTGGAAGAAGTTGTGATGATTTAAATCCATGTACTTCATTTACTTCTTGATTTGACC
>NW_018233102.1:0-5234 GCF_001263595.1 Phalaenopsis equestris | reverse complement strand
GTAGTATCCCAATATATATACATTAAAAGTTAAATTCTTATTTTTCTTCAAGATAAAATTTCTTCCTTCAAAATCAAGTTTCTGGTTTTTTGGCGAAATAAGGAATTATAAGTGAAAAATATAATCAAAATTATTGTTATACTCTTGCATATAAGCAGTTTTGGGATTACTTGGTGTTGACCTCTCTTTTGGTTGAGGTCTAGTTCTTCCTCTTTAGTAGCCTAGGGTCTAGGCATAGGACTTTCCTGTTGACTATTCCTAGAAAACTAGAAAAGGAACCCTCACCATTAGAAATTCCAAACTCCTCTTTACTCAACTTGAAGTTCCACATAGTGGTCCTAACCTCTAGCACTTAGTAGGTCGGGTCATTATGGGGGAGCTCAAGGAGAGTTCCCATAGGACTTCTTGACCTCAAGGTTGACCCTGGGCGTTGGTCTAGAGCTATGGTACTCACCTCACTCACAATCACTCATAAATACAAACCCAAAATTTATTGACTTTGATCTCTTAATCCTTTGGGAGATTATCCGTTGGGAGTCTCTTGTAGATGGTCCCCTAAACCCACTGGCTCTAGGCTAGTGTTTAGCTAAGACCAGTACATAGAGGACCCAAATGAGATTTCCATTGGTCCATAGCTCATTTCTGGTGGTTGGCACCACAATTTTACCAAAAATACTCAACTTGGCCTTTTTGCCTCTGAACTCCCCCAAATTACCTAAGTACTCTTGAGACCCTAAATTTGGCCAAAATTCCCAAATTTACCCAAAATATCCAAATTTGTTCAAAAATCATTTCAAACCTTTTGAAAGTATCCAAATTACCTAAAATCACCAAAAAAAATTGCCAAAAAACCAAAATGCCCCTCCTTAGCCCAAAATTCCAAAAATTCCAAAAAATCCCAAAAATTCCCAACACATTCCAAATATTCCAAATTTCTTTTTTCTTAACAACCAAATGACCCAATTTGACCATTTTGACCAAAACCCCCACATTTCCTTTAAAGGCCCAATTTCCATAAATTCACTTCTAATGTCCATCAATTTGGTCCCAATTTCCCCCAATTTCAATTCTAAACTCAAATTCACCTTACATATGACCAATCTAAACCAAATCCAAGCTCAATTGTCCCATGCTTTGAGCCCAATTTTGATCTAAGTCAAACCCCCAATTTTGGACCTATGACTTGGTTCCACGAAATTGAACCTCATGGCCTACGCCATTGGTCTCAATTTGAATCCTAAACTCTTCATAACACTCCTGAAAATCAAACTTGACCTTCAATTAGCCTTAGTGAAGCCTCAATTTCATTTAATTTTAACTCAAATCCAAAAATTCCTAATTTTGCTCTAAGTTGGCCTTGTCTCAAAATTCCACCAAATTGGTCACCTTAGCCCCAAAATTTCCACTCCATTCATTCATAAAAAATCTTCATAACATCACCCATGATCATTTGGACCATTCAATTGAGCCAAATTCTAAGCCTAGCTCAACCTAAGCCCAAGTCTAGTCTAATGTGCCCAAATTGAACAAAATCTCAAAATCCTTCAAATTGAGCTTCCAATTGAACCCAAAATTACTTTAATCCTTCACCAAAAATGTTCACTAAAATCATCTACACAAAGTTGTTCAATTATTTGGGCCAAAGTCATGGATAGCCTAACCCAAACCTATGCTTTGGTCATTTGGATCCATATTGGACCCATGCACCAAAATTGACCTAGCCATGCCAAATTGGTCAAGGTAAACCCACCACAGCCAAATTTTGGACCTTATTGACTAGGATGAACCCCATGGAATCATTCAAATGAGTCATGGACCAAAGGATCCCCAAATCAAGGAATTTATTTCTAGAATTGCTTAAGCTTAAGGGATTTTCACCAAAACTAAGCATCTGCCCAAATAAATTGTTGTGATAGATTCCCCTGGCTCACCTGGCCTCTTGGCCACCTTCCCTAGCCTTGCCAGCCGGCCTAGTCACCAGAGGAACTAAAATTGTGAGCCACCCTAAAAAAATCCAAGCCCAATTCAAACCTAAAGGCCACCTCATCTCATTTGAAGTTTAGGGACCCTCTGCCCTCCACATAAGCATCATTTTACACCCCTCAGTTGGCCCACAGAGCCATGCTAAGCCATTTTTATAAAATCTCCACCTTCATGGCCATGAAGGTGTGCTGAAAAATTTCTTAAGGATAGCCTCTGAAATTACTTTCTGAGCTACCCTAAGACCTCCATAGTGCAATCCAACCACTCCATTGCCCTAATTCCCCTTGCCGGAGTTCAATTTTGGAGCTCAAATCCTTACCGAAGATAGGACATTCTCCACCACACCTCCACAATGCACCAAATAAAAATTAAACTCACCGACACCATCACCACACTGAACTAAGATAAAGCACTATCAAATCTTCTTTATACAGAGCCTCTAAGATAGTCTAAGATAGCTCAAGTCCAACACTCAAATCTGGCCTTGATCGAATTTAGGTCTAGACCTTGCACCATAACCAAAAGCTCAATCCTTAGCCTCCTTGGACCTCCACAAATGTGTTGAGCACCCCTGATTGAAGCTTCCCTTCTCAGAGCAAAGATATTGAACTTCCCCTCTTCCCAAGCCTATTTTGATTCTATATTTGATTAAGGTTAGTTTAATGGCATGTTTACCATATGGATATGTTTGTTACACTTAGATGAGTCCATAGGATCAAACCCGAGGTCATTTGGTGGAGAAATGAGTGAGATATTAGGGTTTTAGTGTTAATGGCCACAGGTTAGCCTAATTGGGGACGATGACGAGGAATCGTTTGATCGCGTGTTTATCTCACCAACGGACGAGACCTAGTTGGATGAACTCTTAGTGCGTGAACCACGAGACACGTGGCTGCCAAGTCGGATGGCGACGCTGAGCCAAAAAAAGACGCATGGAGCTTCAGAGACGCCTAAAATGAGGTGACACCACAAATTTAAGTAGATAAATAGGGAATTAAATAAATCAAAAAATCATTCGTAACTTAAAAAATCCATATATTGCTGTAGAAAATTCACAAAAATAAAATAAAAATACCCCTTACTCCGTGAACAGAGGAGAACAATGTGGAAATAATTTGAAGTTTATGTGATGCATATTTTATTTTAATTAATTAAACATTGTTTTGATTCTTTTTATTCTCCATGCATGTAGACATTTCACCATGGCTTGAAATTTTGGCATGTTGTTGCCTCTGTTTTAGGAAACATTCTCTGATTTTTTTCCAAAGTCGGAGGAGATCTCTAGACAGAGATCCATATTTTTCAAGTTTATGTCAATTTTTTGCATAAATTAATCATAATAATTAGCATGTTGTTTATAAAATTCCAAGATAAGTTTGGAAGGTTTATTATGGTTAAAGAAACCTTTGGAAAATGTTTCATGATCTAAGTCATTAAGAATGCATCTAATTTGTACAAACCCTAAAATGCAAAGAAAATTAATTTTGGGAAACACAAACATCTAAATGGCTTGGTTTTCAATCTCCACTGTAATTTGAACTTCAGAGAACTCCCTATAAAAGTTTAAAAATATTTGGAGCTCATGTGATAACTCAAAATGATTTTCTAAGTTAAATGTCATTTTTAACACTAAAATGATTTTTAACAGCTAAAATATAACTCAAAAAATTATAAAAATTAGTTTTGGGAGTTCCCAATGATTAGAGGAATTTTATAAAATTAAATTGGTAATTAAAATAAAAATTCCTTTTCTTAAGCATTTCCTTAATATTTAAATAATTAAAAAATGATAAAATCTTAAAAATAATAAAATTAATAAAAATGTTCTAAATTGTTTCCTAAGCACTTAGGAAAAATTGGAATATTTTCCTTGATTTTCTAAGTGAAGAAATTGAATTTTGAAGCTTATAAAATAATTTTTAAACGCTAAAAATGGACTTTCACTAAAATAATTCTAACAATTCAAAGAAAAAATAGAAAATGTGGAATTTGTTTCTTTGGGTTCCTTAACCTCAGAGAGATTTAATAAAACTTTGAAACATAATTTTCCATATTTAAAATATTTATAATTAACAAATACTCCAGAACTTGAAATAATTTTAATAATTAAAATAGAACTCAAAAAATCATGAAATTTGGCCCAAGTGTTTCTCTTGTCTAAGTCTACCTCCAATAAAAATATCAAGGGATTAGGTTTTACCTTAGTCAAGTTAGGAATTTTCTTTAAAAAAATACTATTTCTTTCATATAAATAAATATATAAATTAAATTAAAATTTGAAAAATTAAATTTTCTCCTCTCATGTCTTAATTGACCCATAAGTGAGGTGGGATGAAAATTCCAAAGTTATTTGAATTAAATTTGATGAATTATGAAGTATTAGAGCCTTAGGGGCAAAGATGTACTTTTGGAAATTTAGCCTTAATTAACATTTAGGCTCAATTCAAGAAAGGGGAAATGGGTAAGCTTTTATCCTAATCAACATATTTGGATGATTGAAACACAAGGGATTAATTGGTAGAAACCAATATCACTTCTTCCAATTAAAGGATAAATTTTTAATTTTCTTAAATTGTTAAAATTTGGAAGTCTAGTCAATTAAATGATCTTAGATTTAGGGGTATGATTTAGGGTGTTGAAAACTCACTAATTTAACACCCCTACTTGATATTCAAATGACTTTCAAAAAATGAATCATAATCACTTAAAATTCAATTTCTTTCAAAATATAACAAAGACATATATCAAAAGTCTTAAGGGCTTAGTAGTGACCTAGGCTAAATCAAATTTGATTAAACGAGGATTAGAAAAGTGAACATAATTAAAAATTGAACATCTTTGAAAACACTACAAGCCTAAATTAAAAAGTCGACTAAGTGTCTTGACAACATTAACTTGCCCCTTTAAGGGTCTTCACCCAAATAATCCTCAAATTAAATTATAAGTGATAATTACCCTACTCATAGGGATAATTGAAACATCAATATTCATTGAGCATTAAAGGTATTTACAAGATGGGTTATTAAGCAACATAATAAGTTTAAGTAGAGCTCGAGACTTTTCACCAGGCAGTGAGAGGGAAGCATGGACCTGCTTCTTTCTCCAAAGCTGTTGGATACCTCGGAGGTCTACTAAACTTAATATATTTTGCTTAAATCATCCTTAATTAATCAAATAAGGACCCACCAACATATGAACTAGGGTTGGGTAGATCAATAAAACCTTACTTTTTCACTTTATATAAAATGCTC
>NW_018233101.1:0-3010 GCF_001263595.1 Phalaenopsis equestris | reverse complement strand
GAGAGCACAAGCTCCTCAATAACCAAACCCTCCAGTAGAACTCAAATCCCAAGGCCATCATACAGCTCAGGGGGCCAAAATAATTAAGGAATCCCAGTATCAACGTAGTGCTAGGTCTACACCAAGGTTCAGAACATGAGGGGGGCAAATGAAAGTCTACCGTCAATCATGAAATAAATTCTCACAGCAGATCATCAATTTTGATCCACCTAAAAAATTTTAAAATTCCATCCTTAGAATCCAACAACGACTAGATCAAAATAACATAACATTATTTAATTTGGTTATGTCCCTTCTCAAAATATCGGATGCACCGAAGAGTTAGCTATTCTCTACCACACTGAGGGATTTATCCCTTTGATAGCTAATGACCTTCTAATAGGAATTACTACTTCCTTTGGTGATTTTAAGATGTTGTTCACAACACATTTCACTAATGCAAAATTGCATCGCAAGCACTCATAGGCCACGTGGCACGTCAAGTAGGGGTTGAATGAGAGCATTCATGAATATGTCACTTAATTCTAGAAGGTTATGCTGGAAGCATAAGTCGGTAGTCTTGTGGTAATAGAGAGACCATCCAAAATTCACACAGGCAGAGTTGATTGAACAACTGGTTGATTGACGATTGAGGAATAGTGAAACTCACTTAAGTGAGTTATTTAATTGAACAATCGTTAAAAGCCTTTCAAGATAAAGAGTACTTCAAGAAGGCTCCATCAATGAGAACCGGAGATTTCCTCGGGAACAATAATAAGTTCAACAAATATTATTATGACTATGAGCATGACACGGAGGAGTGCAAACACTTTTGAAGCATGGTTGAAGAATTGATTCGATCTAGAAGCTTAAAGAGTTTGTAGACCTAGGAGCACAAACCAAATGGTACGGAAAAGCCCCTACAGAAGATGACTCGGATAAGCCCATCCAAGCAAATTCTACCCACACCACAGGGATAGTGATAGCTACACTGGGTGGAGACTCGGTCATAAGAGTCAATTGTAAGAGGCTTCGGGTGGGTAAATCTTGTACTGATGCTTTTATTCCAAACCTGAAGCCCCATCCCATAATTATCTTTGCTAATGTGGATTTTACCCACATGGAGAATCTTGCAATGATGATACAACAGTTATAGTGATGGCTAATAACTACCAAGTAGGTAGTATTTTGGTTGATACTAGTAGTTTGAGAAATATACTACTCAAACTAGCATTGAAAAAATGCATTTGTTGGTTAGTTACCTAGTTGCATCGACTGACTTGCTGTACAGGTTTTCTAGTAAATGAAAGGAGGCCTTGGGGATAATCAAGCTATCATTCAACTGGGGGAAGGTGACAGCTAATTCACTGACATGGAGAATTTTTTTGTGGTTGATGCACCACTCATTTACAATGCAGTATTCATTCACCTACTGCTCAATAACTTTAGAGTCTTAGTCTCCACTTGTCATGTGACAGTAAAGTTTTTGTGTGATGGGGAGATAGTTACGATTCAAGAGAATCTAGAGTATTCTCATACATGTTATCTTTGAGCAACCAACATTGTGGAGCATGAAATTCTAGACATCCAGAAACAGTGAGAAGGGGTTTTGACATAGAAAAAACTACAATTAAGAACCCTGCTCCACTCAAAGTACTAGGCAAAATTTATTAATTAGTTAGAAATTTGATGCAGGGCACAGAAACTTGATGATCTGAACTTTACTAGAGCAACAAGATGTTTTTGTTGGGTTAACTACTAAAATTTAAGGCATCCCAATGGACATAGCATGACACAACATCAATGTCAATTCAGTCATCTGGTCAATGAAGCAAAAGATAAGAATGTTAACCTTGAATTTGGTTAGACCAAACCAAGAAAAGCAAGTGGAAGGAGGCGGGATACATCCATGAGATGCAGTACCCATCTAAGGTCTCTAATATGGTTATGGTGTCGAAGTTTAATGACAAATGAAAAATGTGCATAGACTTAAAGAAAATAAACTCTATTTTCTCTAATGATAGATGCACCCAGCTAAGGAAGGATGCACTGGTGGATTTTGAAGTTGACCATTTGGTAATGAGCTTCCAATTTGCTTTCTTTAGATAACTTTAAAATGAGATGCATCTAGCTGATGCAGAGAAGATTACCTTCATCTTGAGTGAAAGCTTAAATTATTATAATCTACTACCCTTTGAACTAAAAAATGTTGACTTAAAAACATTTAATGGATGCAATTTCTTTGAATAAAAAAAAGAAAAAAAATATTGAAGTTTATGTCGATGATGCCCAACTTAAGAGTTGATTGGCTGAACAACATATAAATGATCTAAAAGAAACTTTCCAAATGCTCAAAAAATATAATATGAAACTAAATAGACAGTAATGTACATTCAGAGCATCGATAAGAAAATTTCTCGGATATCTCTTGATGTCTGAACAAGTAAAGGACAACCCGGAGAACGTAAAAGCGCTCTTAAATATAACTTTTTATTTAAATGCTAAAAAACTGCAAAAGCTGATCGCCGACAAAATATTAGTACTCATCTGGTTCATCTCAAAGTTAGGTAAGAAAATGTGCAACATCTTCAAAACACCAGAGGAAGGCTAAATGCTTTGAATGGATGACTGAATATAAGTAGGCATTATAAAAGCCTGAAATAATTGTTAGTTTAACTACTACTTCTACAAAGCACAAAACTGAAGGAAGAACCTCTCTATAGTTAGGAGTTAGATTGGAAGCCATCAATTTTACCTTGGTTAGAGATGAGCTTGGAAAGCAATTCTCCATCTAGTACACCAGCTGGGTCCTCAGAGACACTGAGGTTAGGTATCCTATTACGAAAAAACTAAACTTTGCTCAAATGGTTGCTACTCATACCCTCTAACCGTATTTCTAAATGTATCTTATCAGGGTCATTAGTGATAATCCACTCAAATCCATGCTCACTAAGCCATAACATTATGGATGGCTCTTAAAGTGATTTGTGGAACTCAGTGAATATGACTTCACCAGCATTCCTCAAATGGT
>NW_018233100.1:0-5375 GCF_001263595.1 Phalaenopsis equestris | reverse complement strand
ATTTGATCCCCAAAAATATAATTGTGTTAAGTTTATAAAGTTGACTCCGTTTTACAATGATGCCAAAAACTTGATGTAATATTTGATGAATAATAACGTTCAACACTTAATGTAGAGATTCTACACAATTATATGTATAATTATCAAATAATATAAGACATTCTATTTAAGCCCCAAATATTTATCCCACGAGGAAGGTTTAAATTTGAAATGATAAATTAATTAGGAAATTCACAGAAATAAAACAAAATTACAGTCACTAATTTTGAATGTTTGAGATACTATCAGAACTAAATTATTAACTACTAGTAAAATTTAAATGTAAAGTTTAAAAAAGTAACTACTAAACTTGGTTAGGCTGGGAGGATACTGGCTCTCACTCCAGAGCTCCCACTTCCCTTCCCTAGAAGGCTAACTCTCGCTTTAGTTTTTAAACACTAAGATCGAATTGGGGATTTTTAGTCTATTACCCTAGAAATCTCCATTTCTACACCCAACAAAGTATATTTCTCTATTTATTTGTACTTAATTCCATGAATGAAATACTCCTTCATGAACTTAAATGTGATTCTCACTCAGATTTAGAACTCATACTCTATTTCCCGTATCATATGTTTCACAACAAATTTTAACAATTTAATTGGCCAGATCAAAAACTAAATTAAGAACGGAGTTGAAAAACCATCACAATTTATTTTATATTTTAACATTGGCACATCCAAATTATCTCTTCATTTCACCATATCTCAGAGTAGGGAGAAAGATAAAAGAATCTACTCAGAATTCATGAGAAAGATACAACAAAACAAAAATTTCATATATAAAAGAAATTTTGTACAACAATAATAAACAAACAACACTTATCTGAAACTTTTTCTCAAAGCAAATCCTTTATAGCCTCTCTTATGAAATGTAGGAAGATGAAATCTCTCACTTCTCTCCCTGTCCAATGCTCTTAAAGAAGAATTCACACTTAAAATCACTAGAAAAACTCAAAACTATAAAGGAAATAAATGACTAATGAACTCTAAGTGGCTATAGGGAATGTGGAATAGCAGCGTGGAAGAGAGTGGAAAGCGGTAGAAGGGTACGAAGGGGCATGAAGGGGGGTCTATTATGATTAATTTCAGATCTAACTAGAGCCTAATGTCAGTTTTCCAATAGGTGCATCCAAAAAATTTTCAAAAAGCATTCAAATTCATCAATTTTTTAAGAAATAGGGCCTGCACTGACACTAGCGCTGTCGACACCAATAACCATTTAATTAATCCGTGCTCTCTATCAAATGGCACCATCGGTGCCTAGTCTGGCCCTGTCGGCACTGAATATTTCTTCTAAGGCTCCATTTTGACTTCAAATTCCATCCTTTTTGCTTCATTTTTGCTTCAAGTCCTTAAAATAAATAACTTGCAATAAAACATGAAAATAACTTTCTTTTAAAGTACAATATCACCAAAAATAAGTATAAAATATAGGTCTAAATATGCATGTATATTTAGCGTACCACTCCACACGCCAAAGACCTCTTAAGATTGACGCTAGCCCATCTTCTCTAAAGAAATTCAAAAATCCCCTCCCTTTTCCAAAAGAGACACAGCTCTTCACTCCAAGAGACAAATCCCTTCATCCAAAAGTCATATCGCTTCATTCAAGAGCTTTCCCCAAGTGTCTAGATACATTGAACCACTCCAAGGTGCCTTTGAATTGCTTCGAGCCTTCTAGAACATCTCAAAATAATCAATAACCTCCACAAATTTGTATAAATCCGTCTCTCGCGCTTCTAACATCTATTTACTGGAGTTTTGTGCTCCTCTGTAGATTTTGGCACATTTGGCACTAGTATGCTGAAAATCTGTATTTTGACTCCAAATTTCTTCTTTTTTGCTCCTTTTTTTGCTTGAAATGCCTAAAATCAATATACATGCAACTAAACATGAAAATACCCTTGTTTAAAGTGCAATATAACCAAATTTAAGCATAAAATTTATACATAAAATTGCACTTTTATTTGGTGCTTCAGAATGCAGAGGAATTTTTGATGAAATATGTATATTGTCTGAAGTATTCATCTTTGCATCATCAACTGGCTTGAAAGCTTTAATCAATTGCCAACCCCTAGCTGTTCATCAATTAGGGATTGGACATCCTTGGACCCTTTCCTCCATTGAATGGCCAAAGAAAGTTTCTCTTAGTAGTGGTTAATTACTTTTTGAGGTGGATCAAGACTAAAGTACTCTCTCAAATCACTGTAGACGCAGTTCTAGATTTCATTTGGTGAAATTTCATTTTTAGATATGGATTGTTGTAGGTATCATCTCTGATTATAGACCAACAAGTTAAGAAATTTTACGCAAGACAAGGGATTGATTTAAAACTTGCTTCAGTTCATCTTCCTTGGACAAATGGGCATGATGAAGAAGCTAATAAGATAATTCTAAATCTTTTAACAAAGAAAGTTGAACGAGCTAAAGGAAACTGAAAATATTACTACCATCGGTACTTTGGGTAGTCCAAATGATACATTCAACTGCGACCGGACAAACCTTATCAATGATGACTCATGAGATGGAGGCAATGATGCTAGTTGAATACAACCATCACATTCATAGGATCATCATAAATTCTTTGTTTACAGACCAGAATCTAAACGGAAGGTAGGCAGCTAACAATGAGGGAGCAAAGCTAGTTCTAGATCTTATAAGAGAAAAGCAATTGAACTAGGATTTTTGTAAGAAGAAGTGAAGTTTCAAACCACTTGATACTTCAAAAAAGATGTCTGGGAGAAGACATTCATTCCCATAAATTTATTTCTAAAGATACCTGACCCAATTGCTTGTGGATAATTGGTTGACAAAATGGGTCAAACTTGGAGTGTCCCGTACATATTTAACTAATGAACTTCTCAGGAAGCTTACAAACTGAAGACTTATGCTGGTACGAAACTTTCTCTTACATGGAATGAAGTTGATTTGAACAAAATTTTCAAAATTTTAATTTATTATGTCAATGTTAAAACGCCTTTCATTAACAATAACTTGTAAGCAAATATTTTATTAATAAAATGACATTTGATGTTAGATGATTTTTTTGACAATAAACTCAAGTCCCTCGAACACGAGGAACTCAACTTGATTGAACAAACATCTAAAGCTAGATTGAAGATAATTTTGATGCACCAAAACTTACCATGAAGTAATTTGGCTGTACAATGCAAGTGCATGTGTAAATTTGTATGGGGTCTAAGAGTTCGCATATCGATCCCACTAGGAAAAGCTTAACAAATATTTCTATATAAAAAACTCTAATGTACTAATTTATTGAACTCATCTTGGCAAGATTACAAAGGAGTTTATGTACTAAGTTTCTAGAAAAAATAGAGTAAATTGCAAAAACCATAAAATAGAAATTGCAGGAAAGATTTTATGAGTTCCTTCATAAAAGATGAGTCACGCGCCTTCGTGATTCAAGTATCACAGTGATCGTGGCTTTCTTATATGTTTTCCTATGTTATTGTTGTCAATCTGTGATATATTATTCCTTATACCTATTTCTAGGTTAAAAGAAGCCTAGAATCTATTAATTTAATGCTTCCTTCATCCTCATAAAATTCTACTTAAATGTTTTGATCCCCTGAAATGATTGCAAATTTCTATTGGAATATGACTATTTTTTTTGTTCATTTTATCAACTCAGAGTCGCCAACTTGTCAATTTAGGTGTCGTCGTATGATTCCATCATTCAATTAAATCTCCCTTCTGAATCATATAAATCATTCAAACAGGAGAAGAATGTTCCACTTTAAATGTACTTATTTTATATGAAATTTTATACCCATTTTTTCGGATATTATGCTTTAATGACAGATATTTTGTGTGTTTTTTGTTACAGGTGTAAGAAAAAAGGTTTAAGAGAAAAAAAGGTGCAAAAAAATATCAAAAAGAAGCAAAATTGACCAAAATAAGAAGAATAGTAAAAATATGCCAAAATGGTGCCTAGGCGCCAGAGTCTCCCGCCTAGGTGATAAACAAAGATCGTGGCTAGCGCCTATGCATGACAGTTTTGGTACCTAAGAGCCCGAGTCGGTTTCTAGAAGATCCATTAAATGAGGAAATTTCTGAAGAGATGTCTGAAGCAAAACTTGGTGATTTTTGAACATCTATAAATAAGGATTAATTCTAAACATAAACAGAGAGTTCTAGTGTTTTTTGAAAAAGGGAGGCACCCATATAGAGTGGGTGGCCACCTTAAAGAGGATTTGTGAGTTTTTGTGATTTTTGGAGTTTTGTGAGTCTTGTAAGAGTCTATTGGAGTCAAAGAAGTCATGGAGCTTCAAAGGAGTGCTTGGGGAACATTTCCGATAAGTATTTGTATCTTTTTCTTTAAGTATTGTACTTTGGATTTGAGTTTTATAAATATGTATTGTTTTGTTATCCTCATGTGTTCTAAGTAATTTTCTTTCTTTCTCCTTGCTATACAAAGGTTTTTCATAGTTAAAATTCCTTAATTTTCCACTTTCCTTTAATTTCCCTGTGGGATCGATATTAGGGTTTTTAAGGAAAATTATATTACTTAAAAAAATATGTATACTTGTGTAGTACCCCTAGTGAGAAAACGATTAATCTAATTTTTATAATATTACATTTGTTGTCACTATAAAATTGGGTCAAGTTTTGGCCATATGCGGGAACATAAATATCTGCTAATTGTTGGTCGGGTCAACAAACTGAATAGAAATGGACATACAACAAGAAATAGAAAATAATAAAAAGAAAAGACATGGAAGGCTTACATATGGGTAATCTTTGTGTGATGGGCTAAGAGCATGTTCAAGCAAGGTTGGATCGAAATACCTCAAAACACAACATATGTCAAGAGAATTCCTACATAAGCCACCCATAACTACAGAGCTAAAGAGAACATTTTTATTTTAGGGTCAAGAGTCTCTCAAGGGGACATATCTCACTTTTTTAGTTACATCTTGGAGAATACTTGAGAATACTCTTGCTAGATAAGGTTTCACTTTTATTATCATCAACTTCGGGAAATAAGTTACTAAAGAAAGGATATTCTTTGTGGGAAAGCACCGATGCTTCAAAGCTCTTGCTAAGAGATCGGGCATAGAGTGAGTCTCTCACATCCCAAATGGGTAGCAGCTCATCGAAATATGGAGCATTCAAAATAATCAAAATCACTCCCAACAGGAATATCCCGATGTGTCAAAGTACATTCGGGCTATAAGGGTAGATGACAAATTGTCATATCTCAAATGGTTTGTAGCTCATCTGCATCAGGTCGTCTAAGAGACATCAATTAAGTTAAGAAGTGATAAGATTTAATAGAGATAGTTAAAATAAGAGAGGAGGAGTACTAAAAGA
>NW_018233099.1:0-818 GCF_001263595.1 Phalaenopsis equestris | reverse complement strand
TGGAATTTTGAGGGTTTATTCCTCATGACAGAGGCATGTCTTCTAATTTTTCTAAGGTGAGAGGGCATCTCTATGCTTCTAACCCTAATTTTCAAGCTAAGGTGACCATTTTGGCCTAAATTTAATTATATAAATCAAAATATCAATTGAAAAATTATGAGAACAATTTCAGTAGATTTCCTGTGGTCAGAGACATCTACGAAAAAAATTTAATGCTTTGAATCATGTTGTGAATTTTTATACTTAGTTAAATGTAAATACATTGTGTTAATTTTCTTAAATTAAGTACATATCAAAAATTAACAAAATTAACTTCACATTATTCATAAAAATCATGTCTACCCACTATAAAAATACAAAAATTATTTGACTTAGTCTAAGCACTAAAATGGATTTCTTAAGGAAACCTTGCTTGTTGTATAAAAATAATTATATTAAATTAAATATGCTTAGAAAAAATTATGAAAACTATTTTTCTGAGTTCCTTGTGATGAGGGGAATTTTATAAAAATAAAACCCATTTTTTTTAAAATACTTCATTTTTCAATTATATTTTGAATTAAAAAGAATTGAAATAATCAAAATTTTAAAAAATACAGAAATGGTTCAAGATGAGTGGAAATGTCCCCTGAACACTTAGAATTTATTAGGACATTTTTCCTAATTTTTTTCTAAATTAAAAATAAATTTTAAAGGCTTATAAGTGAATTTTTCATATTTTCTCACTAAAACAATTATAGTAAATTAATTAAAAATAAAAAAATAAAAAAAATTGATTCTCTAAGTTTTTTGAACTCAAAGGAGTCTAATGAAAATAT
>NW_018233098.1:0-1383 GCF_001263595.1 Phalaenopsis equestris | reverse complement strand
AAAATCGTGAATTTTAAAGGGTTAAAGGTTGTTCTCAGGTTGCTGTTCTCAGGTCGAGGGCGTCGTCAGCGCCCATGCCAGCGCCGTCGGCGCTTAAGGCCTAAGAATTCCATTTTTCAATTTTTTCAATTTTCAATTTTCTCCAAAGTATTTTTAGTATTTTTAAACATAAATTTTTATCTAACAATAATTCACAAACAAATATTTTCACAAACAATCATTTTCACAAACAACAACAAACTAACTTTTATATAATAAAATACACTATTACAAACACATTTTTCTAATCACACTTTCACACAAATTAAGCAAACTAAATTAAAAATCAGCATTGAAATCAAGCAACAACACTAAACACCGACACAAAACTATACACGCAATCAAAGTTTGGAATTCTAAAGCAAAGAAAACTAAATCAAATCCACACAATCACATTAAGTACATAAGTATTTTAAACTAGTAGAAAGAGTCCAAATTCTTCAATTATTCTACCTCATCTTCAATGTTTTCTGCTCTTCTAACATCTCCCATAGACTGGTAATGAACGTACAAATTGTAGAAGGGTCGATACAAGATTTGATCAGTCAATTTTTCTTCAATCCATCCTTTTTCTTTAAACAACCGCACTAATCATGCTTCAAATATTTTAGTATGATCAAAATTCTCTTTCATCCTCCAATCTATGTGATCGAAAAGGTACTTAAGATCTCCTGTTGCATTTGTATTACTCTGAAGTTCTCTTTCAATTTTATTCAATTTCTTTTCTACAGCAAGTGAACTTCTAACTGTTGGTGGCATCAATGGAGTTGAAACATGTGATGAGTGATCTAAGATAGTATCTAATGCTTCATTTGCATTCCCAACATAATTATCATCAATAGGAATCATGGGCTCCCAAGGTAAAAAAAATCTTTACCAACTTTCATATGAAACTTGAGATTGACTGTAAAGTTGGAAAATTGTGGATGGATGCCCTAGTCCATAAATTGACCCATTCATAATAATACCCATAATAGATTTAAATATGATATATCCTATATCAATGGGTTAATCCATTTGAATTCAATAATTCAAAATAGTACTTTCTTTGGTGACTCTACTAATCTTCATGGTCGGGTGTAATTTTGCAGAAATGAAAAAAATTCATTGCTTTGATATTAGATTAAGCAATGAAAAAGAGAAGCTAACATATCCTTCATCTCGCATTTCCCAAATATGACTTTCATCCGTCAGAAAATTATAGACATCATGCATCAAATCTCTGGTAGGTATAAAATTTGTATAATGATAGATTGGATTGCTTTCAATCATATACAACTCATTGATTGACGCAGGAGTAAATGGTACTGCCTTACCTCGTATGAAGACAACTCCTTGGGTAAT
>NW_018233097.1:0-5000 GCF_001263595.1 Phalaenopsis equestris | reverse complement strand
TACCTGAAGGCCTACTACGCGACATAATGACGCTTTCCACTGTTAGTTTGCAGCAAAAGTTGTTCATAATTATGTTTTACACCAAAAACAACAATCAATTTGGACTTAGTCCAAAGCTAACCCAAGTTTGACCAAAGTTTAGCCCTATATGCCTAATTTGGGTCTAAAACCAAATTTCATGAAAATCCATTAAATTGACCATCAAATCAACTTCAAAATGACTTTCATCCTTCATGAAAGTTGTTCATAATTATGTTTTACACCAAAAACAACAATCAATTTGGACTTAGTCCAAAGCTAACCCAAGTTTGACCAAAGTTTAGCCCTATATGCCTAATTTGGGTCTAAAACCAAATTTCATGAAAATCCATTAAATTGACCATCAAATCAACTTCAAAATGACTTTCATCCTTCATGAAAGTTGTTCATAATTATGTTTTACACCAAAAACAACAATCAATTTGGACTTAGTCCAAAGCTAACCCAAGTTTGACCAAAGTTTAGCCCTATATGCCTAATTTGGGTCTAAAACCAAATTTCATGAAAATCCATTAAATTGACCATCAAATCAACTTCAAAATGACTTTCATCCTTCATGAAAGTTGTTCATAATTATGTTTTACACCAAAAACAACAATCAATTTGGACTTAGTCCAAAGCTAACCCAAGTTTGACCAAAGTTTAGCCCTATATGCCTAATTTGGGTCTAAAACCAAATTTCATGAAAATCCATTAAATTGACCATCAAATCAACTTCAAAATGACTTTCATCCTTCATGAAAGTTGTTCATAATTATGTTTTACACCAAAAACAACAATCAATTTGGACTTAGTCCAAAGCTAACCCAAGTTTGACCAAAGTTTAGCCCTATATGCCTAATTTGGGTCTAAAACCAAATTTCATGAAAATCCATTAAATTGACCATCAAATCAACTTCAAAATGACTTTCATCCTTCATGAAAGTTGTTCATAATTATGTTTTACACCAAAAACAACAATCAATTTGGACTTAGTCCAAAGCTAACCCAAGTTTGACCAAAGTTTAGCCCTATATGCCTAATTTGGGTCTAAAACCAAATTTCATGAAAATCCATTAAATTGACCATCAAATCAACTTCAAAATGACTTTCATCCTTCATGAAAGTTGTTCATAATTATGTTTTACACCAAAAACAACAATCAATTTGGACTTAGTCCAAAGCTAACCCAAGTTTGACCAAAGTTTAGCCCTATATGCCTAATTTGGGTCTAAAACCAAATTTCATGAAAATCCATTAAATTGACCATCAAATCAACTTCAAAATGACTTTCATCCTTCATGAAAGTTGTTCATAATTATGTTTTACACCAAAAACAACAATCAATTTGGACTTAGTCCAAAGCTAACCCAAGTTTGACCAAAGTTTAGCCCTATATGCCTAATTTGGGTCTAAAACCAAATTTCATGAAAATCCATTAAATTGACCATCAAATCAACTTCAAAATGACTTTCATCCTTCATGAAAGTTGTTCATAATTATGTTTTACACCAAAAACAACAATCAATTTGGACTTAGTCCAAAGCTAACCCAAGTTTGACCAAAGTTTAGCCCTATATGCCTAATTTGGGTCTAAAACCAAATTTCATGAAAATCCATTAAATTGACCATCAAATCAACTTCAAAATGACTTTCATCCTTCATGAAAGTTGTTCATAATTATGTTTTACACCAAAAACAACAATCAATTTGGACTTAGTCCAAAGCTAACCCAAGTTTGACCAAAGTTTAGCCCTATATGCCTAATTTGGGTCTAAAACCAAATTTCATGAAAATCCATTAAATTGACCATCAAATCAACTTCAAAATGACTTTCATCCTTCATGAAAGTTGTTCATAATTATGTTTTACACCAAAAACAACAATCAATTTGGACTTAGTCCAAAGCTAACCCAAGTTTGACCAAAGTTTAGCCCTATATGCCTAATTTGGGTCTAAAACCAAATTTCATGAAAATCCATTAAATTGACCATCAAATCAACTTCAAAATGACTTTCATCCTTCATGAAAGTTGTTCATAATTATGTTTTACACCAAAAACAACAATCAATTTGGACTTAGTCCAAAGCTAACCCAAGTTTGACCAAAGTTTAGCCCTATATGCCTAATTTGGGTCTAAAACCAAATTTCATGAAAATCCATTAAATTGACCATCAAATCAACTTCAAAATGACTTTCATCCTTCATGAAAGTTGTTCATAATTATGTTTTACACCAAAAACAACAATCAATTTGGACTTAGTCCAAAGCTAACCCAAGTTTGACCAAAGTTTAGCCCTATATGCCTAATTTGGGTCTAAAACCAAATTTCATGAAAATCCATTAAATTGACCATCAAATCAACTTCAAAATGACTTTCATCCTTCATGAAAGTTGTTCATAATTATGTTTTACACCAAAAACAACAATCAATTTGGACTTAGTCCAAAGCTAACCCAAGTTTGACCAAAGTTTAGCCCTATATGCCTAATTTGGGTCTAAAACCAAATTTCATGAAAATCCATTAAATTGACCATCAAATCAACTTCAAAATGACTTTCATCCTTCATGAAAGTTGTTCATAATTATGTTTTACACCAAAAACAACAATCAATTTGGACTTAGTCCAAAGCTAACCCAAGTTTGACCAAAGTTTAGCCCTATATGCCTAATTTGGGTCTAAAACCAAATTTCATGAAAATCCATTAAATTGACCATCAAATCAACTTCAAAATGACTTTCATCCTTCATGAAAGTTGTTCATAATTATGTTTTACACCAAAAACAACAATCAATTTGGACTTAGTCCAAAGCTAACCCAAGTTTGACCAAAGTTTAGCCCTATATGCCTAATTTGGGTCTAAAACCAAATTTCATGAAAATCCATTAAATTGACCATCAAATCAACTTCAAAATGACTTTCATCCTTCATGAAAGTTGTTCATAATTATGTTTTACACCAAAAACAACAATCAATTTGGACTTAGTCCAAAGCTAACCCAAGTTTGACCAAAGTTTAGCCCTATATGCCTAATTTGGGTCTAAAACCAAATTTCATGAAAATCCATTAAATTGACCATCAAATCAACTTCAAAATGACTTTCATCCTTCATGAAAGTTGTTCATAATTATGTTTTACACCAAAAACAACAATCAATTTGGACTTAGTCCAAAGCTAACCCAAGTTTGACCAAAGTTTAGCCCTATATGCCTAATTTGGGTCTAAAACCAAATTTCATGAAAATCCATTAAATTGACCATCAAATCAACTTCAAAATGACTTTCATCCTTCATGAAAGTTGTTCATAATTATGTTTTACACCAAAAACAACAATCAATTTGGACTTAGTCCAAAGCTAACCCAAGTTTGACCAAAGTTTAGCCCTATATGCCTAATTTGGGTCTAAAACCAAATTTCATGAAAATCCATTAAATTGACCATCAAATCAACTTCAAAATGACTTTCATCCTTCATGAAAGTTGTTCATAATTATGTTTTACACCAAAAACAACAATCAATTTGGACTTAGTCCAAAGCTAACCCAAGTTTGACCAAAGTTTAGCCCTATATGCCTAATTTGGGTCTAAAACCAAATTTCATGAAAATCCATTAAATTGACCATCAAATCAACTTCAAAATGACTTTCATCCTTCATGAAAGTTGTTCATAATTATGTTTTACACCAAAAACAACAATCAATTTGGACTTAGTCCAAAGCTAACCCAAGTTTGACCAAAGTTTAGCCCTATATGCCTAATTTGGGTCTAAAACCAAATTTCATGAAAATCCATTAAATTGACCATCAAATCAACTTCAAAATGACTTTCATCCTTCATGAAAGTTGTTCATAATTATGTTTTACACCAAAAACAACAATCAATTTGGACTTAGTCCAAAGCTAACCCAAGTTTGACCAAAGTTTAGCCCTATATGCCTAATTTGGGTCTAAAACCAAATTTCATGAAAATCCATTAAATTGACCATCAAATCAACTTCAAAATGACTTTCATCCTTCATGAAAGTTGTTCATAATTATGTTTTACACCAAAAACAACAATCAATTTGGACTTAGTCCAAAGCTAACCCAAGTTTGACCAAAGTTTAGCCCTATATGCCTAATTTGGGTCTAAAACCAAATTTCATGAAAATCCATTAAATTGACCATCAAATCAACTTCAAAATGACTTTCATCCTTCATGAAAGTTGTTCATAATTATGTTTTACACCAAAAACAACAATCAATTTGGACTTAGTCCAAAGCTAACCCAAGTTTGACCAAAGTTTAGCCCTATATGCCTAATTTGGGTCTAAAACCAAATTTCATGAAAATCCATTAAATTGACCATCAAATCAACTTCAAAATGACTTTCATCCTTCATGAAAGTTGTTCATAATTATGTTTTACACCAAAAACAACAATCAATTTGGACTTAGTCCAAAGCTAACCCAAGTTTGACCAAAGTTTAGCCCTATATGCCTAATTTGGGTCTAAAACCAAATTTCATGAAAATCCATTAAATTGACCATCAAATCAACTTCAAAATGACTTTCATCCTTCATGAAAGTTGTTCATAATTATGTTTTACACCAAAAACAACAATCAATTTGGACTTAGTCCAAAGCTAACCCAAGTTTGACCAAAGTTTAGCCCTATATGCCTAATTTGGGTCTAAAACCAAATTTCATGAAAATCCATTAAATTGACCATCAAATCAACTTCAAAATGACTTTCATCCTTCATGAAAGTTGTTCATAATTATGTTTTACACCAAAAACAACAATCAATTTGGACTTAGTCCAAAGCTAACCCAAGTTTGACCAAAGTTTAGCCCTATATGCCTAATTTGGGTCTAAAACCAAAACCCATTCAAATTGATCATCAAGTCAACTTCAAAACAATTTTTATCCTGCATTAAAATTGTTCATTATGACATTTTACACCAAATCCAACAATAAATTTGAGCTTAGTCCAAAGCTAGCT
>NW_018233096.1:0-355 GCF_001263595.1 Phalaenopsis equestris | reverse complement strand
TCCTGATTTTCAAAATAAAGATATTGAATTTTAAACCTTAAAGTTAATTTTTAAAGGGTAAAAATAAGTTTTCACTAAAATAATTCCAATAAAACAAAGAAAAATCTGAAAAAAATAGAATTTGTTCCACTGAGTTCTTTGACCATAGCGAGATTTTTCAAAAATATAAAACTTAATTTTGACCACTTAAAATATTTTATTTTTTATAAATATTAAATAGCCCAGAACTTAAAATAATTCTAATAAATCACAAAAAATTCAAAAAATTATGAAATTTGATCCAAAGCCTTCTTTGGTATAGTTCTACCTCAAGTAAAAAGTTTAAGGGATTATAATTTGCTTTGGTCAAGTTAGG
>NW_018233095.1:0-362 GCF_001263595.1 Phalaenopsis equestris | reverse complement strand
TATCTGGTGGAATGTATGTTAAAGATTTTGAATGTTCAAATTCCCCCGACTAATAATTCTCAAATATTTCTTAAGACGAATTCTGGGATATTATAACTCGTTCGAAAGTCATGACCCAGTCACGTGTCACGTGGCAGGAAATTAAAAGAAAAAGACTCGTGATATCTCGAGTCAATTACTCGTATTTCAACCACACTATCTTATTTTGAAATCAACTTAGGACACAGTCCGAATTCTTTAAAAAGGATGACTCAGTTATTAGGGCATTAATTTCATTCTCCCATAAAGTCATAGTTTCTTTCACAGTGCTGGAATTTTTATCTTGGGTTACTCCTTTCTCGATTGTCCTGTTAACGAACTTT
>NW_018233094.1:0-303 GCF_001263595.1 Phalaenopsis equestris | reverse complement strand
TCATATAACTATTTTCATGCAAAAATATGCATTTTAAAAGAAAAATTCAAAATATGATCAGGACAATTCCTAATCACTTGAATTTTTTATGTAAGCTAGTCCTGGACAAGAAAGTCGTTTGGCCAAAATTTCATAATTTGTTAAATTTTCTGTGATTTATTAAAATTAATTGTAGTTTTAGGGGCTTTAATAAAAATAAAATATTTTAAGTGTTGAAAAATATGTTTTATATTTTTCGAAAATCTCCTTGAGGTTAGGGAATCCAGAAAAATTTATTTTGTATTTTTTATATTTTTATTTGAT
>NW_018233093.1:85350-99409 GCF_001263595.1 Phalaenopsis equestris | reverse complement strand
CGACTAAGTAGGGAGGATACTAGCTCTCACTCTAGAGTTCCCTCGATTCCCTCCACCTGGGGGCTAACATTCTCATATCAGAACCTAAAACAATAAACCAAGTTTGGGGCTTTAACCTGTCACTTTAAAGTCCTCTAACTCTACACCCATCAATGAATATTTCCATATTTATAAAACTTTTACTTATAAATATAATAATAGTTTTGAAAATCATTTTAATAAAAGAAATTTAAGTATTAAAAATAAAAGTCTAAATTATCTAAAGTTTTCAAAAATGCAATTTTTCTTACTAAAGATAGTCACTTATATTAATCATTTTCTATACTAAAAATTTTTAACTTAAAGTTTTTCTTCATTCCTTAAAATTTTAACTAAATTTTCCTACTAATTTCTAAAATCAAATTTTACTTCCGTAATATAACTCATATACATAATAAATTTTTCTTTTAAAATTCAAATTCATTTGTAGTTCATTTGAGAACAAATAAAATTTAAGTTTTGAAAATGTTTTTCATCCCTCCCCCAAAGTTAATTTTTTTTATCAGATTAAACAGTTTAGATCAGATAATTATGTAGGGAGGAATGAAAATTGAAATAACATGCTAACATGAATTTTTACATCCTAATTATACAAGTATAAAAGTAAAGATATGAGTAAAATTAATTTTGGTCAAATTTTCTAACATTTTATCTTAGTTTAACATGTAGAGATTCAATAGACTTCTAAACAGTGGGTATAAAAGCAAACAACACTCTAACATGATAAAAGAAAAATAGAGGATATCAGTTTCTAAATTTTAAAATTAAGATACGAGCTAGCAAGATTTTTAACTTAAGAAAAAAGACATGGAATTAAGTTATGTTCTAAACTAACCAATCTACGGTACTAAAAAGAAAAAAGCTCCCATAAAATTTTAAAAACAAAGCACTATAAAAAACAAAAAACACAACAACAATAGACCAAAAAAATTCAAAACACAACATAAAACATAGTCTGCAACATCACATAATTGTATCTGTAGCAATAATACATCACAGAGTTCATAACAAAACAGAAACATAACAATACATCAAACCAAATCAAGTCCAACACATCATCTCTCATCTCTACTCCTCCCCACTCTCAGAATTGCCACTATACCATTTTTATTTAGGCTCATAGTCAGGATAATGAGGATATTGAGGAAATACTACTCCTGGGTCACCTTTAATCAGGCCCTCTAGAGCTGGGTATAATTTCTCCTCAAAGTCACTCTTTCTCTTATTATACCAATTTGTATGCTCAGTAAAATGTTCTAGATTTTGAACTTTATCAGCGATAAAGTGGATATGAGTCATCATCTTCTGTAATAACTGCTCTTGAGTCTCTGTTGATTCACCTCGAGATGTAGAAGCACATGAAGCAATGGTCTTGATGAAGATGCAGCAGAGGTAGATGCAGCAGACATCTCTAATCCATAGCTCCTAGAAAATCCTCCTCTCCAACCAAAAATTCAATGCTCCGAATAAGTCTTCACATTCACTTTCTTAATGGGCTTCAGAGGCAACAGAACTTCCTCCCAACTATCATACTTTATTCCAGCCTGTTCGCATAAAGAAAATATCAAGGAAGCAAATCCCATACCTGCAATAGTAGCAGCAGCAGCTGAGCTGATGATAGTGTGATAGATCAAAGCCCCTATGTTGATTGGCTTTCCCTCCTGAATACAATAATCCAACGTCGCTCTATCTTTGTTCACTTTACTGAGATGATTTGTAGGAAACAGACGAGTAGATATAAAATAGTGCCAAGCCTTTGATGGTGCACACAACTTTGATGTTAGAAAATTTACTCTCCTCTCATTTGTAATCTTCCAAAGTCCTCTTCCAACAGTTAAATAAGATATGATCTCATCTAATTCTGCTTATGTAGGACTATAATTTGCATAAAAACACAAAGTCTCCAATAAAAAATGGTAAAACAAGTTCTTTACCTCTGAAGTAAAAGGTACCAACTTCCCTCGAACCATGACTCGATCGTCCTCAGCCTCTGGGAGATTTGCATAAAACTCTCTTACAACAGAAATTACTGCGACAACAGAGAAACAACAGAACTGTTCCCACTGTTGGTGGACTATCAGGTCTTCCACTTCTCCACCTGAACTCTTAAAACATCACTCCTGAATCAATTTTTGTGATTGTAGAGCGTCACTGTATTGATCCTGAGCTTTTGAACTGACAAATTAGCTCAAATCAAATGTGCTCTTTCCTTTGCTCCTTTTCATTCTTGATGTCATTCTATAAATTTAATAAATTCCAAAAATAACTTTAAAAATCAAGTTTAAATCACTAAACTAAACTTCCAAAAGCACTAAATAAACTTCACAAGCAATTTACATAGATTTTTCTTTACTTTTCACCATGAATAGTAAAATTTCGAAATCTTCTAAATGTACTTAAAATATATGGTGAAAATTTAAAATTTTGGCATAGTGAAAATCCAAAATTTTTGCATAGAAGTAAAGCTCTTACCTCAAGGAACTTGGATCTAGCAAATCTCACTTGATTCCACCAAGAAATTTTCAAATTTCACTTGCCCTAGCCCTCAAAATTGCAAACTCAAGTTGGAGAAGATGATAGGAGGCGTTAAAAATGGCATTTTTGGACCAAAAACTCACTTTTAACCATTCGCGAAGCGGTTTTCGTGAAGCTTAAGCACGTGTAAGTGGCGCTTAGGCGCCTGCCTCTCGGATTGGCTCGCGGTTAAGCATGAGATGTGGGCGCTAGTGCACAATTTTAAAAATTTTCAAATTAAAGTAAAATGCACTATTTGCCTAAGTAAACCACCCCTAAATGGTCTCATAGAACTTAAATGACTATTTTCAACTTCCTATAACTCCCATCTCTCTCAAAATTCTCCATAAAAACTATTACAATTTGAGGCTAAAAATAACAAAAAATTTCACACAAGCAAACTTATATTAATTCACAAACAAGTAAAAATACCTTTAAACACTTAATTCTCACTCCAAATAGTCTTGGATGAGAAAATTTTCCTAAATATAAATACAAAACAATCATTTCATAATTATACACATATAAGAAGCCATAAATACTAAAAACAAGACTTAAATACTAAACCACTTGAAAACAATAGCTTCAAACACTAAACTTAATTTCATTCTTCATTTGAAGGAATAAGTTCCTGTATTTCATTAGTCCGTCCAGGAATATAGTGTTGATAAAACAGACGGTGGTGACGAGCTCTGATACTATCTTCTTCAATCAACTTCTGCTTTATGAACATCACCTTATCCGCTTCCTCTATATAACCTGTGTGGCTAAGTTGCATCTTCAATTGCCATCAAATATGCTCTAGATGTGCAAGCAACTCAAGTACCTTGATCTCCAATAAAGCTATAATATTCTCCATCTCGTTGATCTTCTCTGATACCCCTTCAATACTAACGACTAAGTAACCGTTATATATCTCCTGTGCACTTTGACTAATGAACTTCTTCCTCATGGATTCTTACTTCTTCTTCAAATCCATCTCCCATGAAGACATTTTCTCTAAATCTCTCTCTTTCTTAGACTTTTAGGGCTAAAAATAATCCAGGGTGAAATTCCTTCACAAACGCCTTCTATTTATAGGCCTAATTCCCTCTCATAACTTCTAGGCATGACTAGAAACTGCCAAGACACGTTTATTCCAACAAAAACGGCGCAAAAAACTTAGACTCTTTCTTGGACTTTCTAAAAAAAAAAATTTACTTAGTTTTCTTCCCCGACAACGGCGCCAAAAACTTGATCCCGACTTAATGCTTATGCACAGTATAACAATAGTCATGATGGTATTTTTCACTTATATTTCCTTATTTTGTAACAAAACCAAAAACCTGATCCTGGAGAAAAATAACAATTTAACTTTTTAATTTATATATATTTATATTAGGATACTACGCAAGTATACATATCGTTATCAAATAATATAGAACTTTTTTATTAAGACCTGAATATCGAACCCACTGGGAAGATTATGCAATATGCACTTTTTAGAAAGTTCTTCTATTTTTAAAAAGATAATTACTTAAACTAAAATTGATTTTTGCAGGAATTTAAAATTTAAATATTTTTGATATTTTTTGATATTTTAACGAAAGAGTAACAACTTAAGAAGATAACCAAAAGTTTTTGTAGAAGAAAAGTACTTAATATGAAACTATCTTTCTTCTTATCATGAATCGGTAATAAGTATAGGAATTCTGTTGTGGAAGTATGCAAATTATGTTGTGCCAAATAGGAGCATTAATATTCCTTAGCCTTACTAGAGATGCTATAAAGAACATTGGCTAATTTAAAGTTTGAATAGTTCTGAAGTCCGGCTAGGCAGGGAAGATACTAGCTCTCACTCTAGAATTCCCTCAATTCGACGCTTAAGTGTCGGATCTGGCGCTTAGACATCAAAACTCTTTTGCACAATTTTTCACCTTTTTGCTCCAAATTTGTCACTTTAAAGTCCTCTAACTCTACACCCATCAATGAATATTTCCCTATTTATTTGCACAATCATATGAACTACATTCTCATTCATACAACCTCATGTGATTCTTTCCAATTGTTGACCGAGACAATACCAGCTCAGTTCTTACATATTCTCACAAAAAATTTTAACATCTCGATTGGTCAAGTCAAGAACTAAATGAAGTGCATAAATTTAAATCATCACAACTTCTTCCAACATTAAAGATAAATACTCTCCCCAACTTCCATCCAAAACTTAATTACTTATCATTTTAAGAAGAAAGATAAAGAAAACTACTCAAAATCCATGGAGAAAACAAAACCACGCTTTAATTTAAAAGATAAAATCATTGTCAAACCAACAACAAGTCTCGATTAAAACCAAAAGTAATCTAAGACAAAAAGATAAAAACTTATCCCAAGTCCTCCACCAAACTCTTGAAGTTCCTTTGAATCTCTTCTCTTTTACAATCAGTCAAAATAAAATAACAAAAAAGGATAAAGTAAATAAAAAGTGGTTTCTGAAAATCTCTCTGAACTAACTCCCCAGAGAAGAACTTTCAAAGCTTGCCAATATTTTCAGGATTCTTTTCTTAGACCTCTCTTCTTTCTTTTATAGTTTTCCAAGAGGTGCCCTGGGATCTCTTCAAAATGTGTCTTGATTCGATGTATTTGCCCAAGATACGCATCCTTTTATGATAATTATCCATGGTGGTTACAACCACCTATTAAGCTAATGGGTGCCTAAAAAACCTCTTTGAAATACATGAAAACCAATTTTACTTGTCTAGTAACTGCCACTGGTGCTTAAGCACAGGGTCTCGGCGCTTAAGTGCGACCTTCTCTTTTTAATCGACGCTTAAGCGTCGGATCTAGTGCTTAGGCGCCAAGACTCTTTTGCAAAATTTTTCACCTTTTTGCTCCAAATTTGATCCTTTTTCACTCCTTTAAGTATTTTTTTCCATTTTTACTTGTATCTGCAAGAAAATTTTCATTTTTTACTTGTATCTGCAAGAAAAACACTAAAATACCTTCCATTAAAGCACAATATCTCAAAAATAGGTATAAAAATGTGTCTAAGAACACTACATATTTTAGATGTGTCAGGATGGCAGCTTAAAGATTTTAAAATATAAACTATTTATACTGAAGTGAGTTTTATTGTGATTAAACTACATTGATATTATTTGTATTGTCATGTGTGTATTATAGTATTGAAAGATATTTACAACGCGTCACAAAAACACTGCACCAAGATGTCATGGGCTAATTACTCTAATCATGCTAAGACTACCGACAACCTAAGAGTGTCGAAGCAACTCTTACCAAATGTTGGTGAATTATATCATTGGTCTCATCATTTCTCCTTATTGGGGATCCTTGAGGTAGGAGATACTATTCTAAATCTCACTTAGTATCCCTTGATTAGCACACATATGCAATGTCGTTATTGCCCTTGCCGCCTAGACCTTTGACTTATATTAGCCTGATGATCCATGTGCGGCAAAAATATCCTCAGTTGCTCAGAAGGATTTAATTACCTTATTTAAGACTTAAAACCTTGAGCATTCAGTTTTTAATGTAGGCTAGTAGGGTAGGGTATTTTATTAGAATTAGTGTATTAACGGGTCCCAAGGTATATCTCAGAGGCTCCCTAAGTTTTATGGTTGATTTCCTTCAATAAAGAATAATAAGTCTGAGTGTCCTTCAAAATGTTCAGAAGAATTTAAAAGTACTTGGGGAATGATCTGGAACATCTTTTAAAATCTTTTGAGTCACCTCGAGCTCGTTCAAACTTACTATCTTGTTGAATTTAATCACTCCTAGTTAATTTAGTTGTCATATTTTAACTTGTGCTCAGTGAACTTTCAATGTTTTAATTAATCCATGAGTGGGGTGACTAGATATTCATTTGATGTTTCACTTAGAAATTATGTGGGTGAACATCCTTGAGGGCAGGTTAAGTTGTTAAGGAATTTTCACTCCCTCAATTGAAATTGAGCTTGTAGTGTTTGACAAATGTTTATAATTGATTGTGTTCTTTTCTAAATCTCATTAAGCGATGTTGGATCAAACATAGTTCACAACCAAACTCTAAGTTTTAATGGGCAGATTTGTAATTTTAGAAAGAAGGTTGAATGAGATGAACTTAATTCTCATCAAATAATTGTATCATAATTTAATCATTGATCTAAGACTTCCAATGAGTGAGAAATTACATTTTTACCCTTCTATAGAAAATAGAATGAGTTGGTTTCTATCCTTTAACCCTCTACATTTCCATCATCTTAGAGGACTAATTATGATCAATATTACTCATTTACCCTCTGGTTTAACCTAAATTTTAATTAAGGTTCAAAATCTCTTAATTACCATTTTGCCCTTACGAGTCTCCACTTCATAATTCTTTAAGTTTAACTCAAATGACTTTGAAACTTTGTTTTTCCCCACTCATGGGCCCATTAAAATATTAGAAGAGAAAATATATTTTTATAATTTTTATTTATATTTTAATAATTATTTTAGTCAAAAAATAGAGATTTTTTTAAAGATAATTAATATAACTAAGAAAAATAAACTTTATATCCTTATGTAAATTATTGCAGATTTACTTGGGTCAGAGGACCACTAGGAATATTTTTTGTGTATTTTTGAATTATATTTTAATTTTTACAATTTCTTGATTAATTTTAATGAATAAATAAATATAAAATATATTTTTTTATATTTTTCACAATTCTCTCTGATTCCAAGGGACTCTGAGAAATGAATTTTATTTTTTTGTGATTTTTATGTCATTTATTCTAATTATTTTATTCACAAATTAAGAAAAGTACATTTAATAAATAAAATTACCTTCTCACACCATTAAAAATTTACAAACACATCTTTAAGTTATTCTCTATGGCTGGGGTGACATTTAGAGCAATTTAGAGTATTTTTACATTTTTGTTATTTTTAATTATTTTAAAATTGGAAAATAGCTTAAAAGTGAAAATTTTTATTTTAATCTCAATTTTATTTTTCTTAATTTCCATTGTTCACAAGGAACACTCCAAACTTATTTTCCTATTTTTCTAGTTTCTCTTTTATTTATTTGAATTATTTTAAGCTGAAATTAATATTTACTTATAAAATACTTCATTAAAAATAATTTTTATGGCTTCCAAATTCTTACAGAGGCCTCCTAGGATGATTGCCTACAACTTGACTCATTTTGCTAATTATTTAAATTATTTAATATTTTACTAATTTTTAGTATATTTTTTTTTAATTTTAAATAAGTAAAAAAGACTTAAAAATTAGCTAGATCTAACTTTTATTTTTCGTAAGATCCTCTTACCATAGTGAACCAGCAAATAGGATTTTACATTTTTTTGAGTTTTATTTTATTTTTTATGACTTTTTAAATTAAAATAAGAGTAATTATTTCAAAAGTTAGGGCTTTAATCACAGAGATGCTCTCTGACCTTAGAAAATTTTGAGAAGATCCCTAAGGTCATGCAAAACAAACCCTCAAAATTTCATTTAACTTAGACAATTATTAATTACTTATGATTTGATTATACTCTAGAGTATTTAATTTATTTAAAAATAAATAAAAAGAAAATATTTTTAATTTTTAGTCCATATTTTTTACTCTTTTCACTGAGGACAAAGGTATGTTTATTTTATTTTTATAAATTTTCTACACCAAGATATGTATTTTTAAATTTTATGTATTTATTTCATTCCAAAATACCTAATTTATCTACTTATCCACGTCAACTACCAACACAACCTCAACATCTCCGAACGTGCACGTGTCTTCCCATGATTCATCGTGCTTTCCACATAGCCTGCCGACCGTGCCTGCGGTTCGCGTCCTATCTCCTCATCTGACGCGATCTCATCCGTTCGTTCGATACATGCAAAAATAGATGACATCCGTTTATCATCCTCAATCATCCTAACCTGAGAACTGTCAGCGTTCTAGACCAAATATCTCACTCAATTCTCAACTAAATCACTCGGAGTTTATTCTTACACCTTCATCTGAGTGAGACGAACCTATCTATACAGTCAAATACAAGTTCTCTTTAAAAAGGTCCAAACTGAGGCAAGATTTAGGGAGTTTGATTTATACCTTTACCCAAGAGGTGAGACCTTGATTAGGTTGGTACTAGATGATTGCCTTGGGTCCACGAAGCTCGTTGAAGTATTACCTTGAGCTGAGAAGCAGTCTATGTATGATTTTTATCAGAGGATGACTCGGGCTTAGTCTAGGATTGGGTTAGAGTGTTCGAGAGAAGTGGGCTTTTGATTGGTGAAATGGTTTTGAGGTATGTTAAGCTTGTGAAATTATTACTTTGGAGTTTTGAGAAGTTTGGTGAAGTGGCCAAAAAAGCCCTAGATTTCAGTGGTTAAATTGAGCTCGAGTGGAGGGAATGAGTGACCAAAGATGGTTGGATTGTGCTTAGAGAGGCTGGGAGGAGCTTTGGGAGCAATCTGACAGAGTTTCCCCTAGGTATTAGATGATCTCTAAGTTTGTCCATGGAGGGGGCTATTTATAATTTTGGCCAAACGGGAGGCCTCAGGTTCTCATTGATTGGTGCAAGTAAGTTGAGGTGGAGGGTTGAGTGGTGCAATTAAGCGATTAGAGTTTGCCTCATTGGATAGGAAGAATTTTGGGTTTAAGCCATCGTTTCCTTCTCGGTCGTGGGTTTTCTGGCCACTAGGGCAATCGAGCAGGCCAAGTATGGTGGCTAGCTGGCTAAGGGTGATCAGGGGGAGGTTTAATTATGATTAGCCTCAGAGTTTAATCAAGTCATGGCGTGCAGGAGTCACTTAAAAAAATTTAGGAATAGGTTTTGTGATTTGGAGGACCCTTGGTCCATGGCACCAAAAAAGGGTTTAGACTAAGGTTGAGGTGCCCAGCTTACATGCTTAGGATGGGTTAGGGTAATTAGGGTTTAAATAAATCAAAGGGTTAGGGAAAAGCTTGATTCTGGGCTTATAAACGGGGTTTGTGCTCTATCATGAACTTTGTGCCTAGATTGAGCTTGGATCTAGACTAATTTATGGTTCAATTTAGCTTAGGAGAATGTAATGAGGAATTTGGGAATCAAGTTTTGTGGAATTGAAATGATTACATGGGTTAATTTGGTGGAATTTAGAGTTGGGTTTAGTTTTGGGTTAATTGAGTTGGACTTCATTTTTGGGCTTGGAATTGGGTTATATTAGGCTTGGATTTTGTCTCAATTAGGATTGCACATGATGAAATTTAATTTTGGTTTGAGATTGGGTGGGTTTGAAATGAATTTGGTGGAAATTGGGGATGATTTGGGGACTTTAGGGCTTTAGGATCAATTTGGGAAATTTGGCAACGCAATTGGGGTCATTGGGTTGTTTCTTAGGGCTTTAGGATCAATTTGGGAAATTTGGCAACTTTTAGTGGATTTGGGTGCAATTGGGGTCATTGGGTTGTTTTGATTAACTTTGGGGATGTTCAGAGTGAATTTAAGAATTTTGGTAAATTTTTTGATATTAGGGGCATTTTGGTAATTTGGGGCAATGTATGGATATTTTGGGAATTTCGAGGGTTTTGGAGGTATTTGGGAAATTAGAGTAATTTGAAGTGGTTCAATATGATTTTTGGTGGAGAATTAGGGGTTTGGGTGGTTTTAGGAATTTTAGGGTTTTAGTGGCATTTTGGTAAATTTGGGGAAAAACAGGGTAGGAGGCCAACATGGGATGACTTGATGAAATTAGGATTGATGGCCATGCAAATTGTGTAAAATTCTCCCCTAAATTCATAATACTCATGAGAAAGCTCATTTTGGATCCTACAAATGTTGGACCTTGCCACCCTAGCCAAATACTAGGGGCTTGGGGCCACCCATATGAGTCTCCAGAAAGAACAGGGAGGTAAGTTAAGTATATGTGGTTTTAGGGTTTGCATGTGTATGTGAGGTTATGAACAAGACCAAGTTACCCAGGGTTGCTCTAATATCTCACTGATCATATTGGAACTCACTCTTGGGTCTTCACATGATGGTCTTAACCATCCCTAGTCCTCTAAGATAGTCAATAGGAAAGTCCCATGGCTAGATCCTAGGTTTCTAAAGAGAAGAAATTAGACCTCATTAAAAATGAGGTCAACACAAGCTTACCTCCCTTTTTATTCATCTTATGAACAAAAGGTTGTTCACAAAATCCCCCCAGAGCATCATGGTAAGTTTACAGAAAAACAATATTTTTGGATTCAATAATAGTGAGAGTGCCAACAATCACATCCACAAACAAAATCCTCTCCATTCTCATAACATCAAGGATCAAACCACCAAAGATCAAACATGTCGCCACCAACCTAGCAGAGTGCACAACACCATGACTATGTATATGTGTATATATATACATATGTATGTATGTATGTATGTATGTGTGTGTGTGTGTGTTTGTGTGTTGTGTGTATTATGTATGTCTGTATGTGTGTGTGTGTGTACATACATTCATACATACATATATATATATATATATATATATATATGTATATATCCATAAAAAATGGTCAATTAAATAATGGATGACTAAATGAATAGTCAAACAATAAGTAAATACTTAAATATCATTGAGCATTAGCATAAAAATTAGTTGAATAAAATACTAAAATGTATAACATCAATAAATTAGAAAGTGCAACAAAAAATTACTGTGACCTACAACATAATACTAGTCATTCATCCACCATAACGCAGATAGTTCTAGAATTTACACTATATGAAAAAGTCAATTTTATAGATGGGGTTTATCCCATGACTTAATAATATTTAAACATGGAAAACAAACAAATCACCCAATCACCGAGATAGTTAACTTAATAGGTTAAGTATACATGTCACCATTTCTAGTCAAATGGATGTCTAATAAGAGCTAAATTGACTATTAATTCAATTTTACAAATAAATTAGTAGAAATCAAATTTGGGCATGATATAAATATTTATAGTCTTTATTTAAACTCCAACTGTGATATAATAGTAAACTAAGCAAAAAGAAAAAAACATCACATAAGATGTGACTGATTGCATGCATTTGGTCATACAAATTTTCAAACATAAATAAATTCGTACAAATGAATGATTAAAGAAACAAGAAAATATTTAAAAAGAATCTATTAAAACATAATAAGATCTAACATTAAGCATGAAATGAGTATAAAAAATAACCTTTCATGGATCTTTGTATGATTGTATCAACAAAACTTTAGAACAACCTAAACACCACAGATATGTGGCTAACTCAAATTTAAAATGATTGTAGAGTAATAAAGTGGGTACAAAGTTAGATTTGAGATGTTTATCTCAGTGTAACAAATAATTGTTTCCAAATCTTAACAAAATTTTAGAAAAGAACACCAAATACCATATGATAATCTTAAATAGATATTGATGCAAGAAAAAAATAACATGTTTAGTAATATATCAAAGATATGCAACTTAATAGATAAATATAGTTTCATAAATATTTAAATCTTCAAACCATAGTTATACATCAATAATAAGGAAGCCAATTAGTAGAGATGAGGATGGTCTAGATTTAAATGCATAACAACACCAAAAAGAGAGCACGATAAGTGATAAAAAGGTAGATAATGAAAACTCTAAAATGTGTGGAGCAACAATAATTATAATATACCGTAAGCCCATGATTTCAAAAAAGAAGCAAAAGAGTTAAGAGAGAAAAAGGTAAATGAAAAGCCAAATGGAGTGATGTCAGGGTTTGTATTTCAAAACTATAAGCTAAAGTCTCAATGTTGAAAACTTGTTGAAATGAATTGTTTAAAATTATTAGATTATGTATTTAAATATTAAGTTATAAAATTTAATATTGATGTTTCATCACATAATTTCATCATTTTGCTTAATTCTCAAAGCATTTAAAAGATGTTCTGATTCAAATTAAAAGTTACCCACAACTCAGATTTCAAAAAAATTATAGTCGAACTAACCATCTCGATAAGACAACCTTAATGATACAATAATTATTTAAATTCGAGTCCAATCATGTCCAGATCAACCAAGTGAACCACATTTGAAGGCCTCAGATCATTGAATTAATGGGAACAAACTCCAAACTTAACATATCTATAGTCAAATTGTACATCTAAATGAGAGGAATCCAATGAGCCTAAGCTCCCATAATTATGACACTATAAAGGCTCTTAAATCATTAAAAATGATCCAATTATCAAGTGGATTCAATATGATCCCTATTATTAGGTGGTTGGGATGCTATTCATCAAAGGAATAAAATGACCTTCTGATACGAGATTTTGTATATAAAGATATGTAAGAAGTTGACACCACTCAATGACGCCAAAAACTTGATGCAGACAGATTTATAATAAATATGCAATACAATTCCAACAAAATACTCGACTTTATATATATGTGTTTGATTTAATAAAGATATATAGATATAATATTAAACTACCAAATCTCTTTTAATACCAACGCAAGTATATGTATCGCTCAAGTAATAAAGGGCTCTAATGGAGTCCTAGATATCAATCCCACAGGGAAGTTGGAAAATCCTAAAGTAAATTATGAAAATTATTTTATATCAAAAACAAAAAAAAAATAAAAGTAAAGTGCGAAGTTTGAAAATTGAGTACTCAGGTGAATGCTAATTAAAATGCAGATGTAAGACTACATAAATTAAACTAAACTAAATACTGAACTTTCAAAAGTAAAATTGCAAAAAATGAAATAAAATTTTTGTTGTGACAAAAAGTTTAAATTTAAGAAACCATCCTTCCACTTTACTATGAGTATATGGTTTGTGAAGAAATTGAAATCATTTATATATATATTAATATATATATATATATAAACTGTTTTGTGCCAAACATGAGCAATTCTATTCAGAGTTTGGTCTCTAATTTCATGGTTGAGTAGGAGGATATCGGTTGCCACTCCAGAGCTCCCTCTACTCCATCCCTTGAGGGCAAAAAATCTCGCATTAGTTTCCAATCAACTGAACCAAATTTGGGGTTTTAACCGTCACCTTTAAATCTCCAATTCTGTGTCCAACAAAGTATATTTCCCTATTTATTTGCACCCAATCCCATGGATGACATACTCTCCAATGAAATCAAATGTGATTCTCCCTATGTTGTAGAAATCATATCTCATTTAAGAACATATGTCTGTCAACAAGTTTTAACAGTTCAATTGGCCAGATCAAAAAGTAATTGAAGATTGGATTTCAAATCATCACAAATTATTATCATTTAAAACTGTGGAAAACAAAATCTATTCTTCACAGAACCATATCTTCAAAGTAGGGAGAAGGATAGAGAAAACTACTCTGAATTCATGAGAAGGACACGAAAAAACACGAATTTCATATATAAAAACAAGTTTACAAAACAAAAGAAATAAAAATACAACTTATCTCACAATTCTTCCCAAGAAAATCCCTAGAAGTTTTCTCCAAGCCTTTCTCTCTTTACAATCACTCCCAATTCTCTCTTAGAAGTGTAATGAAGAAGAAATCTCTCACCTTCCCTCTCC
>NW_018233093.1:79112-85340 GCF_001263595.1 Phalaenopsis equestris | reverse complement strand
CTAGAAGAAAATCTCCTCTTCAAAATCTCCTCTTCTCTCTCTCTCTCTCCCTCACGTCACACACTAAATCCTTTTCTAAAACTCTATGAAGTCTTCTTCTTTTATTTTGGGCTTCCTCCTTTTGAAAAGAATTCAAATTCCCTCCAAAAGTTAACTCTTTTTAATTCAAAAGATGTGTCATTTTATGCAAGAGTCATAACCCTTCATAAAAGAACCTTCTAAAGTGTCTAGATGCATTGAATTACTTCAAGAGGTGTGTAGAACAAGTGTCCCTTTGAAAATTCACGCAAAATTTGTCTTAAACTGCCTTAATTTGAAAAAGTCGTCCCTGGAGCATCATGCGCCAGCTCTCTGGATTTTGGCCATCATGCCCCAGAACTCTAAAATTGGCTGGTTTGCTCTGAATTTCATCCTTTCTATCATTTTTGCTCCAAATGCTTAAAAATGATATACCTGCAACAAAAACACAATAATACCCTTCTTTAAAATGCAATATCACCAAAAATAGGCGTAAAATAAGTACTAAAACATTATATTATTTTGGTATATCACCTTCTCATATGGGGTAAAAATAAACCCGGCTATTCACTTAAAGGGGGAGAAGGAGGAGTTGAATTCCAGTGTTAACCTAGTTCAAAGACTCGATGATAAATTTTGGCATTCATAGCAGCCGACCATCATCGACCACCGCCCTTGGCAGCTACTATTGATCATCGTCAGTCACCCCTGTTCACCATTATCGGTGAACTCTGTTTACTTACAAAGTATCTCAAACATGATGCTATGTAGTATCCTAAATGCGGTATAACAAAGTATCCCAAATATAGTGTAATAAAAAATGTCATATTGAGATTCAGAGACAACTCAAAGTGACAACTACTTAGGACTGTTGTATTTAGAATACCATAACTTTATCCTGACCCCTAAAGTTTTCTACATGTTGTACATTGATAAATGTCAAATGCGTTGTATAATAACAAATATAAGAGAAGAGTTGTAGCCACAAACTTGTGTAGCACCAACTACAACTTATGTGGCTAATTACTATTGTATCCTCCCACTAAGCCCTATGTGGAAAATTACTACTACAGCTTCTCATTACGGTCCTGTGGTTAGCTGATTCTATTGTAATTACCAGGTGCAGTCAATGTTGCGAACTAATGTTCCTATAACTTTCAAATATGGCTTATGTGACCAATTATGACCTATATAGCTAACTGCTACTACAACTTTCAACTACAGCCTATGTGGACAACTGATGCTACTAAATCTACCAACTACAGCCTTTGTGACCAACTATGGACTATATAGCTAACTACAACTACAACTTCCAATTATGGTCTATGTGACCAACTACAACCAATATAAGTAATTGCTAATTTGGTTTATGTTTATGACCTATGGGATTAACTATGGCCTTTGTAGCTCACTGCTGCTACAACTTTCAACTATAACCTATGTGATCAACTATGTCCTACGTAGCTAACTGCAATTGTAGCTTCCAACATGACCTCTTTGGCTAATTGATATTACTGCATCGACTAACTAAGGCTTATGCAACAACCTTCGACTACAATTTTCAACTAAGACCTCCAAGACCAAGTGATGCTATTACATCCATTTAGTACAGTCTGAATGACAACATACTATGTTTGTAACAACTAACTATGGCCTTTAAAGTATTATCACTTTTATCGCCAAGAATTAAATTTATGGTACCACAATAAAGAATAGTAAAGTGTTACGCTTACAAATGTGCTAACTTGTTATATACATTTTATGCTCATTTTTAATGATATTTCACTTTAAAAGGAAGGTTTTTTGCATGTTTTTGGTTTCAGGTAAAAATATGGAATTTTAGAGAAAAGGAGAAAAAATAGAGCAAAACGAAGTCAAATTAAGCAAGGGAGCACAAAGTGAACAGGTGCTTAGGTGTCAGACCTTGTATTTGGAAATAGAGAGCCTGGCGCCATGGCGTCAGGCAGTTATACAGGCTTCTACAAAGTTGGTGTCTAGGTGTCATAGTTAGGTGCCTAGGTGCCAGAATCAATTTTCATCTAAATAAATTAAATTTTAATAGATTTTGAAGGGGCATTTAAAGTGGCTCTTGGGGATTTCAAGGTATATTTAAAAGGGGACTGAAAAGAGAAAAAAAAAAGTAGGAGAGGGTGCTTTTGGTAGGAGGTTGATTTCAAGTTCTTGGTTAGTTGTTGTTGACCTCACTTTTGGTTGAGGTCTAGTCTTTACTCTTTAGTAGCTTAAGGACAAGCCATAGGACTTTCATGTTGAATATTCCTAAAGGACTAGAAAAGGAACCCTCATCATTAAAAACTCTAAACTCTTCTTTGCTCAACTTGAAGCTCCACATATTAGTCCTAACCTCTAGCACTTAGTAGGTGGGGTCAATATGGGGACCTCAAGGAGAGTCCACATAGGATTGCTTGGCCTTAAGGTCAACCCTTTGGTGGTGTGGTCTTGGTTGGTCTCACACACACACTTGCACACTTCCACTCACAACCTTAAACTCAAATCTACTTAACTTTGATCCCTTGACCCTTTGGGAGACTAATGTAGATGGTCCCCAAGGTCACTAGCGCTAGGCTAGGTTTTAGCTAAGACCAGCACATGGATGACCCAAAATAGGGGATTCTATTGGTCCATGGCTTAAGTAGGGTGATTGACACACCAATTTTACCAAAATACCCAACTCAACTTTTACCCCCAAATCTACCCAAATTACCAAATTACCCTTAGAACTCCAAAATTAACCAAAATTACCCAAAATACCCAAATTTATTCAAAAGTCATCTCAAACAGGTTGAAATTACAAAAATTGACCAAACCAAGCCACTAAATCCACCATTTGGACTATAGGGACCAGGCTAGATCCACCTAGCCCACCCTACATGAGCTATGGACCAATGGTCCCTTGATTTTGGGGTTCTCACCCCATTTTTGGCCTAAACAAAAATATCTTTGCCATCATCACTTAGCGATAAGACGTCCCTTACCCTTAGGAGTTAACCATCATTATTTGGCCTCCCCGAGCCTAGAAGTGACCTGACTCTGGCTAGCCACCACCTCAGCCATCGGAAATAGCCAGCCCAAGGGAGCCCCAAGTGGCAAAAATCCAAAATTAAACCTCTCTGAGTTGGCTAAGTCCTATTGGCCACTAGAGACTTTCTTCCCTCCACCTTAGCAAGATTTTGCACCCATTAAAACCCTTTGAGCTCCACCAGGTAGCCATGACTATAAATGAAGCCCTCCATGACCAAAGGAGAGTGTGCTTGAAACCTTGGGGAAACTCTGCCAAAATCTCACCCGAGCTTCTCCAAACCTTCCCAAGTTCAACCCCTCAACTCTCATCCACTCACATCTACTCCACAAGGCCAATTTTATCACTAAAATTTGCCCTAAAACTAGGACAGATCTCTCCACAACTCCATAGTGAACCAAACTCCAATTAGTTGTGCACAAAGCATCCTCAGAGTGAGATGATTTGATTCCCCACAAAAGCCCCATCACAAAGAGCCCCTAACCTAGCTTTAGACCAACACATGAAATCGGCCTTGGTCAAAATCATATCTAGACAATTCACCACAGCCCAGGAGCTCATATGGAGGTTCTTTGGACTCATTCGAAGCTTCTACAATCATTTAATTTAGGCCTTCCCTCTTAGACACCCTCTCAGACAAAGGTATTGAGCTTTAACCCTAAACTGAGCTTAATTTGATTCTCCATCTATAGCTTAATTTGGTCCATAATTTCGCGGCTAGGCTGGGGTGATACCGGCTACCACTCCAGAGCTCCCACTACTCCCTCTCCTGAGGGCTAACAATCTCGCATTAATTTCTAATCAACCGAACCAAATTTGGGGTTTTAATCTGTCACCTTAAAATCTCCAATTCTGCATCCAACAATGTATATTTCCCTATTTATTTGCACCCAATCCCATGGATGAAATACTCTCCAATGAAATTAAATGTGATTCTCCCTATGTTGTAGAAATCATAGCTCATTTAAGAACATATGTCTCTCTACAAGTTTTAACATTTCTATTGGCTAAATCAAAAAAGTAAATGAAGATCTAGGTTCAAATGCTCACAAATTATTGACATTTAAAATCGTATAAAACAAAATCTATTCTTCATAAAACCAAATCTCATTGCGTGGAGAAAGATAAAGAAGACTAATCAGAATTGATGAGAAGAATACGATAAAACATGAATTTCTTATATAAAAATAAGTTTACAAAATAAAAGAAATAAAATTACAACTTATCTTACAATCCTTCTCAAGAAAATCCCTAGAAGTTCTCTCCAAGTCTTTCTCTCCTTACAAACACTCTCAATTCTCTCTTAAAAATGTAATGGAGAAGAAATCTTTCACCTTCCCTCTCGTATTACAAACCTAGAAGAAAATCTCCTCTTCTCTCTCTCTCCAACCCTCACGCCACACACCAAAACTCTCTTTTTGTCCCCCTCTAGCCTCTTCAAGTCTAATTCTTTTATTTTGGGCTGCCTCCTTAGGAAAAGAATTCAAAATTCCCTCTAAAATTCAACTCCTTTGAATTCAAAAGATGTGTCATTTGATCCAAGAGTTATATCCCTTCATAAAAGAACTTTCTAAAGTGTCTAGACGCATTGAATCACTTCAAGGGGTGTGTAGAACAAGTGTCACTTTGAAATTTTACACAACATTTATCTCAACTACCTTAATTTAAAAAAGTTGTCACTGGCATCATGCAACGATCTGGTGCATCATGCGCCAGCTTTCTGGATTTTGGCGCATCATGCGCCAGAATCCAAATTTGACTCTTTTTGCGCCAAATTTCATCCTTTTTGCCATTTTTGCTCCAAATGCCTAAAAATGATATACCTGCAATAAAAACATAGAAATAACCTTCTTTAAAGTGCAATATCACCAAAAATAAGCATAAAATAGGTACTTAAAAGAGTATATTATTTTGGTGTATCATCCGCCTAGTGCGACACAAATACTCATCTCTTAACGCCTTTGTACGACTCTGCTATACAATTTAATCCCTAACTTGTTTTAGGATTTTGAGGTTGTCATTCATCATGACTTAAATCCTCACATATTCCAGGCTATTTGTGTGACTGTCTCGCATAGATGTAAGCCCTAATTAATAAAATTAGCAGGATGACACATTTAAATAATTCTTCTCAAAACTGAAGCCAAACCATAGGATAGCTTTGGAAGTCACCAAAGTTCTCCTCAAGATCAGTGATAACCCCTAGTTCCTCTTCCTTTTGATTTCATAACATTGTTCCAAATTTGAGTCATTCCCCTTTGACATTCCTTTGGTCCGATCTTTTGAAAAGTTATATCCCTTGAAATTCTTAAAGACAACATCCCCTAATTTTTAGTGAGACTTTTCTTAGGTGACGTCAGTTTTCTAAGATGTAATTAACTATAGGGGCTTGCCCTTATAAAAAACTTTTAAGAACCCAGCTTAATATAAAACATATATAATTTTTTTGTATTAAATAGGCGAACTTATCAGTCAACATAAAAAATGGTTTTTTATAGACGTAAATGGATGTCATAATATCTTTAGTTTATTTAATCGAGCCTCACCAATAAGTAGTGTGTCTTCCCTTCGGGATAAATGCATTGCTTGTTGTATTAGACTCGTTTATTTAAACTACCAAGGATAAGAGATCAGTGCAGTCTCGTATTTTAAAAATTTAAGAATATTACTTTTAAAAATTATATATACATATATTAATTTAAAGCGGGCATCGGGATGTCCATTCCGATGACCGAAAACTTCTAATCTGGCGACCGACACCAGTGAGAGGAAGAGATACGCGAGTTATGTGCTTGTGTGGAAAGAATGGGAGATGAGATGACTACTTGACAGTGACTTTATATATGCTTAAAAATACAAGAATTTGATACTGCTGCTAGAAGATTTAAATCCCCGGCAACGGCGCCAAAAACTTGACAATGGTTATAGATTTGATAAAGATGTGTATAAAATATTCAATAATTGAAAAGTCACACCTATCGCTCAAGTAATACAAGGCTCTAATGGAGTCCTGAATATTGATCCCACAGGGAGTAATATTAGAGGCTACAAACTTAAGATTTAGAAAATTAATACTTAATCACAACAACATAGTTCAAATTGCATATTTGCCACTAATAGGCAATTAAAATAAAATGGAATGGTAATTAAATTCTCAATAAATTATTCTTACT
>NW_018233093.1:73882-78691 GCF_001263595.1 Phalaenopsis equestris | reverse complement strand
AGTTAGCAGCCACCTTAGAGGGATGAGGCAAGTGATCATCAAATTTGGCCTTATTTCTAGCCATCCAAGTGAACCAAGCCACCACACAAGGTATCACCAGGAGATTTAAATGGAACCATTCATTCCAGCAAGAAATAATTTTTTGCCAGGTGAGATTGATGGTTTGGACTTTCAAGTTTCTGAGGACAATTGACCAAATCTGCTGGACAAATTGACATTGGAAAAACAAGTGATCAGTTGTTTCCTCTTGCCCTTTACATAGAAGACAACAAGAAGGACCTCTCAATCCCTTCAATTTCAGAATGTCATCAGTTGGGAGGAATTTAGAGAAGATTCTCCAACAACATAAAGACATACAGGTTGAGAGGAAATTGTTCCAAATGGATTTCCCCTAGAGACAGTTCTCACCTTGATGAAGTTGGGAGTAGATGTAAGCAGTAATTGACTGGGAAACCCCTTGTTTAGAAATGAGTTTGTCCTTCTTAGTAGTATCCACAGGACTCCTCTAGGGATGGGCATCGAGATATCCATTCCGGTGATTGAAAACTTCTAATTTGGCAACCGACAGCTTCTGGTGACTCTGCTAGGGATGGTTTTTCTCTCCATTTAAATCAGGGAATCTTATTGTCATACATTGGTAAAGTGTCCATGTTTCTTATGGACCACATTACCCTTCTTCCATTGACATGCTTCACCCATTTCTTTCTTGGGTAAGTACGGTCAACTCTTATGGACTTCAGGAGCGTCTATTTAAGTACCTTTCAATAGAGAGGTTCAGAAGTTCATTAAAACTTTTTGTCTGTTGGCTAGGGTCGGACCCCCAATAGGTGTGTTGGTGGACTAGTTCCACTTGGGCATTGTACGTTGTAAAGTTGGTCCCGCATTGGGTCCTAAACTTTACTTTTCTTCTCACGTCTTTTCAGGTTTGGTTTGCTACTTTGCAAATTAAATTGCATTGTATCGTGCCGTGCTTAATCTTTAACCTTCCTTATTTAATTAATTAAATCCTCCTACTTTCAAATTATTTTTACTAAATTTTAAAATCTTTACAAACTAAAATTAAATAAAGGCTTGCCCAGTCCACAGATTGTCCTTTGTTAATTTTTACTGTTCACACAAGAATTACAAGGTATTGACCAAATAACTAACCCAGAGCTTTCTTTTTAAATGTATTAACCAAATAACTAACCAAAATTACAAACTACTAGTTTAGTGTTGGACTTTGACCTTGAGAAAATTATAGGTGATCCCCATGGTTAGAGGGGTTAATCAATTTCAATTTTCAATTAATTTAGTTTTATAATTAATTATATATATATTTTTACTATTTATTGATTTTAGTTAATTTCAAATTTGATTATAGAACTACCCTTGTTTTTATTTTATTTGATTCTCCTTATTTCTCAGAAAGGCCCCATTTGTCATAATGAAAGTTGCTGCTCCGGAAGTACAAGAGTCATCTGCAGAAGTCATCTGCAGAATTCAACCTGAACTGTCCTCAAGATTTCCCTTCTTGCAAGAAGGTAAAAACCACTGCTACCCCGTACCTAATAAGTCTGTTGTTCTCTTTTCTGCCAGAGGAAAGGATGTTATGATTGTTAAAGATACATATGGAGGATTTACTGTCATGCCATCGGTGTTTAAAATCTGCTCAAGTTTGAAGTTTGTGCCATTAACCCAGTCTCAAAGGAGAAACCGTAGTCAAAGGATTTGAAAGGCTGCTAAGGCCCAGATTTCTAAAAAAGTATCTATTAATGAGATTCCTCATTAGGGGGAACTTGGATTACTCGAGGCCTCTCCACTTATGTGAGGGAATAGGTTCCACCCATTGATGGAAACTAATGGGATGAAAGTATTTAAAGGATTGTTGCTACCTTACCGTCGTTTCATGATCATGATGAGGAGAAGGAGAAGCCCACTCCTATCACCAAAGTCTATAAGGTGTTCCAGAGACTGGTCGTTAAAGAAGGATGTTCAGTGGTTGAACTGCTTAAGAGAGTGGGATGTGCAGTATCCCCTCGAATGAAGAAAGAAATTTTGAAAGATGTTAGAGATGCCCAACAGTCTCAAAAACCAACTAAATTTTTGTCAGCTCGCATTCGCGTCAGATTCCACCTAGGAAGTCGAGTTGATACTACCGTTTTCACCATTGATTTTATTTCCACTGCTACTCTAAGTTTTATAGGATGTCGACCGGTCAAGTCACATCTGGGTCTGCGGATACTACCAGGTGTTGCTTGTAAGAGTGCCCCAAAGAAGGAGAAGATAAAGAAGTCACCCGATATTGCATTTGGTCTACGCCGTGGGGAGCATGCCTCTCTCTAACACGCTAATGCCTCTGTTGAGACACTTCACCTCAAAACATCACTGTCAAAGAAGAAGGTATAAGTACCAAGGTCATCTAGTTCAATGAACCAGCAGAGCAAGAATGTGGAATGAAGCAAAGGTTTGAATTATCAGACATCATTGCAGCTATTTCTACCGAGTTTGATGAACAAACAGAGGATGTTAAGGAAAATCCTTTAAATCTCAAAATGGTTCAAGAAGCGATAATTGAAGAGAAAGTCAAAAAGCTCAGGGTTGAGATTTTCTGAGTTGGCCAAAGAGCTTGGAGTGGCCATTGATCATGATGAAGATTTTGATTTTAATGATTATCTTAATGAAGAATTCATGGATATTCATGTCATCGAGACTAGAGCTGCCACATCTGCTTGTGAAGCACAACCTCTCGTTGAAGGGAATGCTGTAGATGACTTACACAGAGCTTTTCTGTTAAGAGATGAACAAATCAGTCAGATGGAGAAGAGAATGGAAGAAATGGTCATCACCATGGCTGTCTGGCTACAGTTGATGGACAATCCCAATTGCAGCAGTTAGCTTCTTTAGAAGTCAACCAACCAGAAATAGTTCACATTACCGATGAAAGGAGAGAAGTTGCCTCCACTAACAGAGATGATCAGCAAAAGAAGGATTCCCCATCAAGTGTAATACCAGAAAAAGATATGAAATAGTTGGTCGAATAACAAGTTCGGGAGGCCTTAGCCCAATTTAAGGGTGGTGTGTTGATTTCAAAGACCTTACCTGGAGGAGTTCAATGTCATGCCCTAACTTAAGGGTTTTGTGTCACCAAACTTTAAGACATTTGAAGGGACCGAAAATCCCATTTAACATGTAACACATTTCTGAGCCAGTTTTGGCAACATCGGGGGTAATGAAGCCTTGCTCTTCTGTCAATTTGTCAGCAGCCTATCAGGAATAGCCTTTGATTGGTATGTCGAGCTACCCAATAGATCGGTCAAGACATTCATCGAGTTAGAACAATTTTTTGTGAAGAGATTTGTTGGAGCACAACACCATGTTTCTATTGGTGATCTTGTAGTGGAAAGATAGAAGTTCAATGAGACTCTAGTGGATTATATCATGAAGTGGAGAAACCTAAACATAAAATGTGAACCTGGACTGAAGGAACAACATGCTATTGAGATCCTACTCAATAGCATCCATGGTCCAGTAGCTTTCATGTTTAAGGGACTCACCATCAAATCCTTCGAAAAGCTACTTAGCAAGGCCAACAGTCTACAAGAGGAAATTAAACATATAGATTCCCAAGAGAAGTCAAAAAAGTCAAGGACAACCAGAGTAATTGAGAAGAAGTCCGGGATAGTGGAAATAATTGATAAAGGGAAATAGCCAATAAAGATTCAGGCAGAGCATTCTCATCAGCATCTCAATAATTGTCACAACATATTTAGCAGCAACAAACATAGCAGTATAGCTAGTATAGCCAACAATCACACCAGGGAGGACCACACCTATGAGAGATTAGATGGGGTTTGACTCTTTCAGAGTGAAAGAAAAGAGCATATTCTTTCAAAGATAAGGCAGTGCCAAAGATATTCAGAAACTTGATGAAGAAACCAGAAGTCATATTGCCCGAACCAAAGAAGCCAGAAGAAGCTAACAAAAAAAACTATCCCAATTCCTGCCCCTACCACCGGATGTTGAGACATACAATAGAGGGTTGTTTCATCTTCAAGGGTTAGCTTGAGAGGAATTTTAAAGAAGGAAATTTAACGATTTCAAAGGAATATTTAAAAGAATCTGAAAAAGGTTATGTAAATATGATTTTGGCCGAGCCAATCACTCTGATAGCTCAGTATTCAGAGAAAGATGGATCGAGCAGGGTTTGGTGCAAATCAATCGAGAAGATACTGGATCAGATTCAAACTTCTTCGGTACGATAGCCATTTAAAGTCTACAGCCTGCCCAGCTCAAGATAGAGATTTCACCAGAGAAATTACCGCAACCGAAGAAGGAGAAGAACGATGTCATGAAGACCAACAGTGGAGGGGGTAGGATAGGGGCTGCTTTTGTTAGATTGGTTGTCTTGAATTCGGGGAAGAAAATCCTCGAACCTCTGACCATGTATGTTGACCTCATTTTTGGTTGAGGTTTAGTTTGTCCTCTTTAGTGGCCTAAGGTCTAGCCATAGGATTTTCCTATTGACTATTCTTAGAAAACTAGACATGGAACCCTCACCATTAGAAATTCCAAACTCTTCTCTACTCAACTTGAAGTTCCACATGTTGGCCTCAACCTCTAAATACTTAGTAGGTGGGGTCACTATGGGAGAAACTCAGGATGAGTCACCCTTAGGATTGATGGACCTTAAGGTTGACCTTAGGTGTTAGTCTAGAGCTAAGGCACTCAATACACTTATCTACACCCACATTCACTTACAACCCTGAACTCAAATTTCTAGCCTAGATCCCTTGATCTTTTAGGATACTCATGTAGATGGTCCCCTAA
>NW_018233093.1:70707-73045 GCF_001263595.1 Phalaenopsis equestris | reverse complement strand
TCAAATTGGCCCTTCAATTGGACTCAAAACCACTTCCATCCTTCACCAAAGTTGTTTCTTATGATCATATACTCAAAATGCAACAATAAATTGGACCAATTGACATGTCTAGCCTAACCTAAACCCAAGTTTTGGTCATTTTCACCCACTTGGACCCATGCACTGAATGTGACCTAACCACATTAAAGCCACCAAACTAACTCCACCACAGCCATTAGTTGGACTTAGTGACCAGTCCAAACACCATGAAATCACCTAACCTAAATCAAGCCATGGACCAAAAGTCCCCCAAATTAAGGGATCTTATTTCCAAAAATGCACATGCTTAAGATATCTTTGCCAAATCCAAGCACATTTGCATTAAATTGCTGTGATAGATTCCTCTGGGTTCCCTGAGCTCCTAGAAACCTCCCCCTGGCCGACCGGCCAGCCAAGTGGCCGAAAAAGCCCAAAACTGAGAGCCAGTCCCATGGCACCTCACCCAAATCAAACCTAGAGGCCAGCTCATCCAAATCAAACTATGGAGCTCCTCTGCCCTCCACCTAAGCACCACAATGCACCCAAACTTATGCCCTCAGAGCCACCCCATGGCCATTTTTATAAAAACTCACCTCCCACGACCATGGGTGGTGTGCTGAAATTTTCTCAGAGAGGCCTCTCCAAACTTCACACAGAGCTTCCCTAAGATCCCCTCAGTGCATCCCAACCATTTTTCCTCACCCATTCCCATTGCCGGAGCTCAATTTTAAGCTCAAAACCTTGCTAGAAACCAAGACAGAACCTAATGCACCTCCACAGTCCACCAAACTCAAATTAACTTCACCCACATCTTCACAGCAGTGAAAGTATAAAACTCCTCCTCCTCCCGAGCTTATTTTGATTCTCCATTTATTTAAGCTTGATTTCATGGTACCTTAGCAGTATGGATGTGTTCGTCTCGCTTAGACGAGTCCATAGGATCAAGCCTGAAGTGATTTGGTTGAGTCTAGGCCGAGAACTTAAGGTTTTAGTGTGGACGGACACGGGATCATTCTATTGGGGACGATGACAGGGAGTCGTTCGATCAAGTGTATATCAAATGGACCGGGGAGATTACGTCGGAAAGCACTTCAGGACGTGAACCGCGGGCCGAGTCAGCAGCTACGTGGACGGCGGCGTCCAACCAGAGCGCGCCACGCATGCCTTCGGAGCTGTCTAGGATCTAGTCAGCACACGCTGTTTAAATAAATAAATATGGCCTTTTCCTATTTATTTAAATACCCTTAACTTAGAAAATACATAACTTTGTGTAGAAAAATTACAAAAATAAAATAAAAATACCCTCTTGCTCAGTGAACAAAGGAGAATAATGAGGAATAATTCTTAAGTCCATTTGATGCATAACATATATGCATAAAATATTTTTAATTAATCAAACACTATTTGGAATCATTTGATTCTCCATGCATATTGACACATCACCTTAGCTTGAAATTTTAACATGTTGTATCCTCTGTAAGGAAGAATATACTCTAATTTTTCCAAAGTCAGAGGACGTTCCTATATAGAGATCTATACTTTTCTTTCACATTATTTCTTTAAAATAATCATGGAAATTAGCATATTGGTTATAAAATCCTAAGAAAATTTTGGAAGGTCCACCATGACTAAAGAATCCTTTGGAAATAATTTCATGGGTCATGACATTTAAAATGTCCTTAAATTTTACAAACACTAAATCAATAAGATAATTAATTTTGAAAAATTTAAACATCTAAATGACTTTATTTTTTATAACGACTATGATTTATGGTCCAGAGAACTCATCATAAAAATTTCAAAATATTTTGAGTTGATTTGACACCTTAAGTTGATTTTAAAAGATAAATACCACTTTTAACACTTAAAAATCAAAATATAACTCAAAAAATTATGAAACTTAGTTTTTTGAGTTCTCTGTGATCAGGGGTATTTTCTAAAAATAAAATGATATTTAAAATAAAAAAAAACTTAATTTTTTGGCCTATTCTAAATATTTAAATAATCAAAAATTCATAAAAATCATTAAAATAATAGAACTCATGGAAATGTTCTAAGTTGTTTCCTAATCACTTAGGAACAATTAGAATATTTTTCCTGATTTTCTAAATAAAGATATTGAATTTCAAAGCTTAAAAATAAATCTTTTTTAGAAAAGGCTAAAAATGAGTTTTTCACTATAAAAATCCCAGTAAATCAAAGAAAAATCAGAAAAATATAAAATTTGTTCCTTTGAGTTTTCTGACCTTAGGAAGATTTTTCAAAAATATAAAACTTAATTTTCACCACTTAAAATATTTTATTTTTATTAAATAACCCA
>NW_018233093.1:68295-68968 GCF_001263595.1 Phalaenopsis equestris | reverse complement strand
ATCTTCCAAGCTCTTTGTGTGATCATTTTACACCAATGTAAGCCCTAACTAATAAAATTGGCAAGATGAAACACCCAAATATTTCTCCTCAAAATTGAAGCCAAACATTAGGATAGCTTTGGAAGTCACCGAGGCTCTTCTCTGGATCCATGACATCCCCTAGTCCTTCTTCCTTTGGATTCTACAATAAAAAATGTTCCAAATTTGAACCAATCCCTTTGCACACTTCCATGTCCGATTTCGTTGAAGAGTCCTACCCTTTGAAATTCCTTGAAGACAATTTTTTTTTAGAAAATAGTGATGCTGGAACGAGGGAACCGTAGGAACCTAACTGGTGTCGTTAAATAACCTTAGGACATTTAATTTGACATCAAGATATTGGCACATTAGAAAACTTAAACTCATCACAACGAGGAGCTTGGAGCTAGCATTGTGGGTAGCACGAGCATCTTCAATAGCAAAACATATCTACATCAGCTAAACCACTCTTTCTTTAGAATTAAACAACAAGCCATAAGTTGTTTACCTAATGAGACATAAATCCTCAACTTTCCTTTAGGCCTTTGTATAGCTTTGCTATACAATATAAGCCCTAACTTGTTTTAGGATTCTGAGGTTGTCGTTTGTCACGACCTAAATCCTTACTTTATGCAGGCTATTTGTGTGATCACCA
>NW_018233093.1:48560-67769 GCF_001263595.1 Phalaenopsis equestris | reverse complement strand
ATAGATACAAGATTTGAGGTACAGTGCTCTTTCATTTTAAACTATGAAAAATATGAGGTCAGTTTGATTTCATACTTCCACGTCCGTCCGAAGCGGGCGACGGGATTTCGATTCCAGCAACCGACAGCTTCTTACGGGCAACCCCACAAACCAACCTGAAATAACACCGACAATGTACGAGTATCTTTTTGCCCCACCGAGGAATTATGAATATAATGATTATGATTTTGGCTACGTTCTAAGTATTTCTAGTGACAACGTAACTGATTTTTGTGTTCTAAGTATTTCTAGTGACAACGTAACTGATTTTGGTCAATCTAACTTTGATCTTGATTCTCAAATCGATCCTAAAATCGTACTTAAGTCCAATGAACCCATTAATGAGAATGAAGAGGATGTTAACAACACCAGTTACGATAGCGCTGGGAGCGAGGAACTAATCCTCGAGTACCATGGTCCGCCGCTTGTTATTAATTTGGATCTCTTAGATGAAGAAAAGACATCAGAAGTTTTGCTTGCATCATCTTAAGAAGAAGAAGAAGAGATCACAGAAATACATCTAAGAAGTGGGAAAGTATTACCCGAGAATAGCTCCAGTTGATAAAGAAAAATAAATAGTCACTTAATAAGAACCACCTCCACCTCTGCCAGTGGAAGATCCACATAACCAAGTAAAGATTGGAGGATTATACAAAGTGGATTACAACATGCTAGCCCATCTTAGGAGGTTGTTGACAAAACTAAGCATCTATGATGCTCTGATCCTATCAAAAGAGATGAGAGAGTCTCTGGTTATAGCCTTGCTTGACCCGGAGATTTACTTATCTCAATTGGCTGACCCATCCTCGGATGAAGTTTGCTCATTAAAAGAACATCCTGGAATAACGTTCACAGATGAAGACTTGTTGCTTGGTACCACCGAGCACAACATACAGCTCTACATCTCTGTTAATATTGGCAGATTTGTGTTATCCAGAGTTTTGGTAGATCCAGGAGCATCACTTAACTTAATGAGTCTACGGACATTGACATATTTGGACATTGAGGCTCTGGATCTTACAGTTGATAAAATGATGTTAAGAGGATTTAATCAGAAGGGAGAAAGAGCCCTTGGATCAATTACATTGTTAATGAAAGTTGGAGAACTAGTAACAACCACAAAATTTCATATCATCGATGCAGAGACCTCTTTCAATGCTTTACTTGGACGACCATGGATTCACTAGCATAACATGGTTCCATCATCCCTACACCAATGCATCAAGTATTTTAAAGAGGGGAAAGTATATTGTATCAAAGGATATTTATAACCATTTTCAGTTCATGAAGTGGGTATCATGAAGAAGCTGCCTACTACGCACCTCCAAAGAAAAATGTTTTTTATCATGAAATTATGGCAAGTGAAGTAGAAGATTAGGAGGAATCACAAAGAAGAGGCCATTCAACTTTACTACATTGATCTACTACCTTTTCTTCACAACAAGTTGTTAGAGGTCCTTTTAGCCCATACACCCGAGGTCGAGGTCGGGGACGTGGAGGAGGATGAACCAACATGGTTGTCAAACGGACTAGGCCGACCATCAGCATCAACATGGAAGAAAGCTCTGATGAAGAAAGCTCCGAGGAAGAAATGATAATGATAAAACAGAAGAAACTTCAGTACAATATTTCCTTGGAAGATGTATAAAAAGTGAATACGAGTCGATGTACGATTGGATCAACCATCATATGAATGTCATTACCCTTGCTTTAATTAACCCTCAATAGGTTGAGAGTTTTGAGGTCAAGGAAGTCAGTACCATTGGTTCAAAGTCGATCAAGTTTTGTTGTACTTCCCTTTCTACTACTTATGAAAATCATGTAAATTTGGAAGAAGATCCTAATGAGTTAATGGAATGGAATTACCTTTTGATGGAATTACCTTTTGATTACTTTTCTCCTTGTGTAAAAAAGTTAATTCAATAGGGATATGTGCCAAAACAGATGCCAAATGCAAGCTACAACTTTTTGAAAAGTTGTGGAATTTTATAAGTCGAACCTCTAACTCAAAAAAAGGTCTCAGATTTGGTACTGTAAAACTAGTTGATGACTTAAAATTTTGCGTGGTTGTTACTAACAGATTAAAAGAAGATTGCCTCGATGTAGAGGATGACTCTGAGGATCAGTTGATAGATGATGTCCCACAAGAATTTGAAGAATAAATTAAGTCAACAGTTGATGAATTGAAAGAAATCAACCTCGGGACTGAGGAGAAACCCTGACCCACCTTTATAAGTTCTCTACTCAATGAAGAAGGAACCACAAAATTGTTAAAGTTGTTGTCTAAATTTAAAGATTGCTTTGCATTGAGCTATGATGAAATGCCAGGGTTGTTAGCAGAAGTTGCAGTTCATGAGCCTGGGGTGGACAAAGATATGACCCCAGTAAAACAAGCTCCAGTAGCATGTTCCTCGAGATAGAGCAATAAGTCATTGTTGAGGTAAAGAAGTTAATAGACGCTAACTTTGTAAGAAAAGTGTAATACCCCACATGGTTAGCCAACATTGTGCTAGTTAAGAAGAAGGATGGAAAAATCCGTGTTTGTGTCAATTTCAGAGATTTAAATAAGGCATGTTCAAAAGATGAGTTTCCGTTACCAATACCAGAATTGATGGTGGTCATCGAATCGACACATGAGATCTTCTCATTTATGGATGGACCGTCAGGTTATAACCAATATATAATGGCTCCAGAGGATGCAACATTGACAGCATTTAGAACACCAATTGGTATTTTTTGCTGCACAGTAATGCCATTCGGGTTGAAGAATGTCGGAGCAACATATCAACGAGTAATGATGAAGATCTTTGATGACTTCATTCATAACAAAGTGGAAAGTTACTTGGATGATTTGGTCATCAAAATTAAATAGAAAATAGACCATTTTTATGATTTAAGGATCGTGTTTGAACGATTATAACAATATAATCTCAAGACAAATCCCTTAAAGTGTGCCTTTGGCATCACCTCTAGGAAATTTCTAGGATTCGTTGTCCGTCATTGGGGAATCGAGATTGACCCGACTAAGATTAAAGCTATCTTGGAAATGCCTACTCCCAAAACCTTGAAACAACTATGTTCCTTCCAAGGAAAGTGTACATATATGAGATGGTTTATTTCTAATCTCTCAGATAGGTGTCAGCCCTTCTCTGCATTAATTAAAAAGGATGTCAAATTTGTTTGGGAAGAGAAATGACAGCGGTCTTTTAAAGACGTTAAGCAATATTTAATGACAGCTATTGTTATGGCAACCCCTCTCACATAAAAATCATTAATACTTTATACCACGGCCTTAGACAACTCTCTCGGAGCCCTGTTAGCTCAGGTCAATGACGAAAGTAAGGAAAATGCACTCTACTACTTGAGTAACTGTCTAATACCGATCGAGGTAAAGTAACCACCTATTGAGAAGCTTTGTCTAGCTTTAATTTTCACAGCCCAAAAGCTTAGGCATTACATGCTTTCTCATAAAATTACCCTTATTTTGAAAGTTAATACATTGTAATATTTAATGACCCAACCAACACTTTTCGAATGTTTAGCAAGGCGGTCAATGATTTTATTGCAATTTGATATAACTTTTGTTCCCCTCCGCACTATTAAGGGACAGATTTTAGCAGATTTTCTTCATAGCACACCCACTTCCAATTGGGTCCCCTCTCAATGATGAGTTGTCAGATGAGCAAATACTACAAATAGAATCATGGGTCCCCTCTCAATGATGAGTTGTCAGATGAGCAGATACTACAAATAGAATCATCCAGTGCCAGACATTGGGAAATGTACTTCGATGGAGCTTCATTAGCCAGAAAGGACAAGAGATTAGAGGTAGTTACGCTAGGTAAAGCAGAAATTGGTTTGAATTTCATCATGCTAGATTAGGGTATGATGAGATTCTCCTATCACCTGATAAAAACATGTACAAACAACGAAGCAAAATATGAAGCACTAATCACTGGGTTGGAGTTGGCAATCTCAATGGATATAACAGATATTGTCATCTATGGTGACTCACAACTCGTCATCCAACAAACTCATCATCCAACCAGTTTCCTGACAATATAAGATTTTGAAACCAAGGCTAGTCGAATACCATCGATACACAATAAAGTTGTTAGAGCAAATCCCTAGTGTGACTCTATACCGGATTCCTCGGGGAGATAACGCCCATGCCGATGCTCTAGCAAAACTTGTTAAGGAACTAACATGTCCATTGGAGGATTCCATCAAAATTATAGTACAAGGACACCGGGTTCTATCTCAGATCGACCTTAACAATCTATACAAGCTCAAAAAAGAAGAAGGAATGATGATTGCAGTTGCTGGCATTAATGAGGATTGACGTAAGCCATTTAAATAATATTTACAAATTGGAAAGCTACTAGAAGACAAATCTGAAGCATATCAAATCACCAGAAGAGCTATGTTATATGCTCTGGTGGGGGATGTCCTCTAAAGAAGATCATTTGATCAGATATGGCTGAGATGTCTAAGCAAAGCCGAAGCACAGAATATCATCAAAGTGGTACATATCGAATTGTGTGGAGCTCACTAGTCAGAGCCAAAGATGAAAATGAAGATTAAAAGACTCGGATATTATTAGTCAGCAATGATATTTAATCGCATGGATACAACTAGAAAGTGTCACCTTGGTCAAGTGCATGGGATGGTCTTACACCAAACTCCGAATGTGCTACATCAAACTGGATGGTCTTACACCAACCTCCGAATGTGCTACATCAAACCGTTGCCTCTTTGCCATTCGAGTGTTGCGGTACATACATAATAGGTCCGATAGACCCTCCATCCTCTAAGGGATATAGATTTATTCTTGTCGCTATGGATTACTTCTATAAATGGGCAGAAGCAGTGTCGTTACGAGAATTTACAACACAACATGTTCTTCAATTTTTCAAGAGTCAAATTGTCTACCGTTTTGGTGTTTCATGCAGAGTGATTTTCAAAAATGGAATAAAATCTAGAGCACAAAGATCAAAAAATTTGTTAAATGACATGAGATAGATTAGAGATACTTTACGATTTACTATTCCAGAGCAAATGACCTAGTCGAGGCCTTCACCAAGACGCTCGTGTAAATTTTAAAGAAGACGTTGGATGAAAACAAAAGAGGGTGGCATGATAAACTGTTAGAAGCATTGTGGGCCTACAAGATGACATTCCACTCAATATACACCCTACACGCTTGTGTACGGGTATGAGGTTGTACTATCGCTAGAAGTCAAGACACTATCTCATAGAGTCACCGTCGCCAACCAGATTACAATAGAAGAAAGTGTGAAGCTCATACTTGAAAAATTGGAAATTCTTGAGGGAAAATGACTACAAGAATAGCAAATTTGGAGCTTTACCAAGCAAGGATGATGCAGGCTCATAATAAATTGGTCCGCCTGAGGGCGTTCAAAGTTGGTGACCTTGTACTTATTCTCAAAAGGCCTATTCTTGCATACCGCAAGATAGGTGGAAATTTGAACCAACTTGGGAGGGACCATTTATTATAGAGAAGGTCTATTCAGGAAGATCTTACGAGTTGGTGGATTTTCGAGGTGAAAGACTTATGTTGTTGGTTAATGAACGATATTTGAAGATATATTACATAACGTGACATTGCTTGAAATAAATTTTTGAAAATGTTGTTTATTATGGGGTTATTTATTTGGCAAAACATCTGTGACTGGGTCAAAATTTTTGTAATAAAATTAACCTCAATAAAATGAAAATTTTAGAATTTGCTCACTTTAATTTATTCCTCTTGTTTTTAATTTCAAAATCTCATTAAATTAAATTAAACTAAATAAATAAAATTTGCACCTGTATAAATTGAAAATTTTGTTTAATTAATATTTTGTTGTTGTTCTTGTTCGTGCTAAACTTCAGTGCAGTGATGTTTTTCTGTCATATGCAGAAAAATGTCGGGATGAAAACTAATTTTTGCTTTTAGAGATGGCTTGAATCTCACACTGAAGAAGGAAAGAGTAGCCCAAAGTGGCATCGTAGACTTTGACTTAGGCTTCGGTCAGGTGAACGTGGACTACAAGGGTCCCCTAATGGGTGTAGTCAGTTACCGGGAGAAAGAAGGATTACCATCACTGCTAAGGATTGGTAGCAAAGAAGACTCCTCACTAAAGAGGAAGAAAGCAACAATACGACAAGTTACATTGGAAGGAACCATCCGTCTACCGTCCATCATAACTGCATCGACGGGGAATTTAATTAGTGCTGATGAAGAAAGAGGGGCGCCACTCAGGAGAATCCAATGCTACAATGCCAACCGCCATAAATATAGAGCCTTCTTACGTCAGGAGAAAAGAAATGTACCAGAAGCAGAAGCGACACTTACCCAAATTTTTGAGGGGAAAATTTATGACCCATGCTGAGGGAGACTTCTACCAGTCTGCTTGTTATAGAGGATGAGTCCTAGTTTGCTGCAGAGCGAACACTATAAAAAATTCTAGATGAAATTTGCAAGGGTTGAAATTCCAAACAAGCATCAACAGGAGAAGCATTCTTGGAGTGCCCTAGATGCAACGTCCTCCATTTGGATCACTAGTTCCTTTGAAGAATATACAGCCACCAACATAGGGTGTCAAGAGGCAGCGCACCCAGATAAAGAGTCATATATTCCACTGCATATGGAGGAAAGTCAGACAAGGTTTCCCACGAATATTAAAATGAGGGAGTGGCCCCGACGACCACAAACGATTCCTATGGTAGAACTAGAAAGAATGAACAGAGTGAAGAAGAGAGAATTTGAATTCTATGAAGAAATTCGAGGGAAATTTGTCAATATCGTAGAAGGCCTAGAGCTGTATACATGAGTTTTCTCCAAAAATGATGAAAGAAGAATTATTGATTGTGTATTCAACGTAAGGGACCGAGGTTGATCTCGTCTATTAATGAGAAAACATACTCAGAGCCGCAAAAATGGATGCACGGGAGAGGCAGGATAATAATTCAACGTAATTACTACTCCAACTTTGTCGAAGATAAGCTAGGGAAATGCCCAGGTATCTTGAGATACGACGAGGTGGATCCTCTGCCTTCTGAGATAAAAAAAGATGATTAAAATGATGGTCATGTGGAGCATACTACCGATAGACTGCATTTTGAATAGCTACATAATCAACATTTATGATGAAGGGTACTATATTCCTCCACATATCGATCACCATGATTTTGTAAAGCCCTTCTGCACTGTGTCCTTCATAAGCCAAAGTAATATTATGTTTGGAAAAGAAATTGATATTGTTGGCCCTAGAGTTCAGAGGATTCATCAAGATTCAACTACCAATTGGTTTAGTAATAATTCTAAAAGGAAATGGAGCAGATCTAGCAAAGAACTGAATCCTGGGAGTACGACACCGCAGAGTTTCTGTAACATTAAGAAGAATGGATGATAGTAAAATACTTGATGGGTTCCGTCTTGACCCGATATTGGAAGAGCTGCGCCCATACGAGCTATGAGATGGTTTCTCTTCTAAGTACATGTGAAAGGAATTCTTATCCTAGAATGTGGCTTAGTAGGACAGACAAATAAATGCTTCTGAACATTTTTTGTACTGCGTCAGAGGAGCAGATATGATATGAAATGTCTTAGATTTGTTTAGTATATGATATTTACCCAACATTTGATGTTTTAGATGTATTTGGAATGTTGTCTTTTAATAGCTTCAACATGCATTCAGCTTGTAATACATATTTGAAGCAGATTACTGAATTTTTTTCCAGATTTCAATGAATTTGTTAAATTGCCCTATTGTATGATTGATAAAAAGTCACAGAATCATACGCTGGTTCCAAATTATAATGAACAACGAACAATACAACAAAAGTCTGATATTAAATTTTAAATTTGTTTTTGAAAATCAACCAACGAAAAATTAAATTTTGAAAAATATACTTTGATAATTAAATGTGATAAAGACAATAAGTAAAGAAAATGATAAATTTGATGAGTTTTTTCTCTCGAGTTTGAGGTTTCTCACTCTCCATTTTTGCACCAATTTGTCACAACCTTCATGAAGTTTCACATTCTCCACAAAATTCCACAAAATTTTCCTCACCACTGTCAATCTTCACATTCTTTATATTTATGAGCTCAACACCACAAATTTTCTACACAATTCTCACGATGTTCTTAAGATCAGTGCCAACATTCTTATTGTCAATTTTCCCTCGAGATAGGTATAAGACCACCTTAAATGGGGTATGGCATTCACGATGTTAAGACCACCTTAAATGGGGTATGGAATCCTATTCTCATCTTTTTAGATCAGTGTTAAGACCACCTTAAATGGAGTATGGCATTCTCATCTTCTGAGATCAATTTTAAGACCACCTTAAATGGATTATGGAATATGATTCTCTACACAATTTTCTTTGGGATAAGTTTAAGACCACCTTAAATGGGGTATGGTATCCTATTCTCACCTTTTGAGATCGGTTTTTAAGACCACCTTAAATGGATTATGGCATCTGATTCTTGACAAATTTTTTTTGAGATAGGTTTAAGACCACCTTAAATGGGGTATAGTGTCCTAGTCTCATCTTTTGAGATCAATTTTAAGACCACCTTAAATGGACTATGGCATCTGATTCTCAACCAATTTCCTTCAGGATAGGTTTAAGACCATCTTAATAGGTTATGGCATCCTATTCTCATCTTTTGAGATCAGTTTTAAGACCACCTTAAATAGAGTATGACATCCAATTCTCTACCCAATTTCCTTTCGGATAGGTTTAAGACCACCTTAAATGGGGTATCCTTAAATGGGGTATGACATCCTATGACATCCTATTCATCTTTTGAGATCGGTTTTAAGACCACCTTAAATAGATTATGGCATCTGATTCTCTACCTAATGTCCTTCAAAATAGGTTAACCACCTTAAATGGGGTATGACATCCTATTCTCATCTTTTGAGATTGGTTTTAAGACCACCTTAAATGGATTATAGCATCTGATTCTCTACCCAAATTCCTTCGAGATAGGTTTAAGACCACCTTAAATGGGGTATTGCATCCTATTCTCATAGCTTAATATTGTTTTTATGACCACCTTAAATGGAGTATGACATCCAATTCTCTAAGCTATGTATTGTTTTTATGACCACCTTAAATGGAGTATGACAGCCAATTCTCTAAGCTATTTCCTTCGGGATAGGTCTAAGACCACCTTAAATAGAGTATGGCATCCTATTCTCATCTTTTGAGATCGGTTTTAAGACCACCTTAAATGGATCATGGCATCTGATTCTCTACCCAATTTCTTTCAGGATAGGTTTAAGACCACCTTAAATGGGGTATGTCAGCCTATTCTCATTTTTGAGATCAGTTTTAAAGACCACCTTAAAAGAAGTATGACATTTGATTCTCTACCCAATTTCCTTCGGTATACGTTTAAGACCACCTTAAATGGGGTAAGAAATCATATTCTCATCTTTTGATATCAATTTTAAGATCACCTTAAATGGATTATGATATATGATTTTTTACCAATTTCCTTCAGGATAGGTTTAAGACCACCTTAAAAGGGGTATGGCGTCCTACTCTCATCTTTTGAAATTGGTTTTGAGACCACCTTAAACAGAGTATGGCATCCAATTCTCATTTTGGGATTGATATCCAATTTTCAATTCCCATTTTGGGGTCAGTATCTAAATTCTAACTCCTATTTGCCAAACACCTGACACTTGATAATTTGAAATCTACCTTTTAATCCCCAGCAAAAGTTTTGAATCCTTGGTTCGATCAAATTTTCACATGTTGATTCCTTAATGAGAGCAACTGTCACTCAATTTTACACTTTGTTCTAAATGTCTTGGCTTAGACATCTATGTTGATTTTGTTGATATTTTTGGTCAACTTCAATTTGTGCGGTGTGCGGTGTGCTTGCCCGCTTCCCCGACACACAACACCTATTGGGGGTCCATTTGTTGACCTCACGTTTGGTTGAGGTCTAGTATTTCCTCTTTAGTACCTTAGGGTCTAGCTATAGGACTTTCATGTTGACTATTCCTAGAGGACTAGAAAAGGAATCCTCACCATTAGAAAATTTAAACTCTTCTTTGTTCAATTTGAAGTTCCACATATTGTTTCAACATCTAGCACTTAGTAGGTGGGGTCAACATAGGGGAGCTCAAGAAGAGTCCCCATAAGATTGCTTGGCCTTAGGGTCAAACCTCTAGTGGTGTAGTCTTGGTTGGTCTCACACACACACTTGCACATTACACTTCCACTTACAACCTTAAACCCAAACCTACTTAACTTTGATCCCTTGACCCTTTTAAAGACTCATGTAGATGGTCCCCTAGGCCACTAACCCTAGGCTAGGGTTTAGCTAAGACCAGTACATGGAGGATCCAAAGTAGGGGATTCTATTGATCATGACTCAAGTAAGGTTATTTGCACACCAATTTTACCAAATTACCCAACTCGCCTTTTGCCCCCAAATTACCAAATTAGTCTTGAAACCCCAAAATTGACCAAAATTCCAAAAATTACCCAAAATACCCAAATTTGTTCAAAAATCATCTCAAACCATTTGAAATTACCCAAATTGACCAAAACACCCCAAATTTTCAAAATTATCAAAATACCCCCTCATTTAGCCAAAATTACCAAAATACCCTTGGTAACCCAAATTGTCCCAAAACCTTCAAAATCATTTCAAATGTCCCCAAAATCAATTTAAATCCCTCCATTGAGCCCAATTAGATCAATTTAACTTATTTTGACCAAAAGCCCCAAATTATCTCTAAAGGCCCAATTACCCAATTCACCCCCAATGTCCACCAATTTGATCCCAATCTTCCTCAATTTCAATTCTAAACTCAAATTCTTCATGTCCAAGCTTGATTGAAACTAAATTAATGCCTAATTGTCCCACATTTGAATTCAATTTCAACCCAAATAAAAAAGCCCCAATTTGACCCAAAATCAAAATTTCACCAAATTGAACCCCCAAATCTATCTAATTGCCTTAATCTTGCATCATAAACTCTTAAAACATTTTCACACCTCAAATTGAACCTTCAATTGGCCTTGGTCAATGACCGCAACTTTATATATGCTTAAAAATATAAGTATTTAATACTACTGCTAAAAGATTTAATCCCTCAGCAACTGTACCAAAACTTAATAACAGTTATAGATTCGATAAATATGGACGTAATAAATATTCAATAATTGTAAAGTCACACTTATCAACGCAAGTATACGTATCGCTCAAGTAATATATGGCTCTCATGGAGTCCTAGATATCGATCCCATAGGGAGTAATATTAGAACTACGAACTAAGATTTTAGAAAAGTAATATTTTAATCGCAACAACAAAGTTCAATTTGCTTATCTGTCACTAATAGGCAATTGAAATAGATATGTAATTTAATAACTATTAAATAACTAAATATACTAATGAAGGTACGAATGTGACTTGTTTACTGAATCTGCGGCTAGGCTGGGAGGATATCGGCTCTCACTTCGGAGCTCCCACGTTCCCCTCACGTGAGGGCTAACATCTACACTTCAGCACTCAAACGATAGAACCAAATTGGGGATTTTAATCTGTCACTCTAAAATCTCCAATTCTACACCAAATAATATTATTTTCCTATTTATTTTCACCCAATTTCTAAGGGCTTTGACCTCCCTGAATCTTGGATGTAATCTGCACTTTAGTTGTAAGACTTAACATATTTTAACAAATCAATTGGCCAGATTGAAAGTAAATTAAGATCGAAGTGAAAAGAACATCACAATTTCTTAAACATTTTTATAGTTTCACCAATTCAAATCACCATTTCACAAATCTCAAGACAGGGAGAAAGATAAAGAAAACTACTCAGATCTCATGGGAAAAACACAACAAAATTTGGAATTCATATATAAAATCAAAGTCATACAAACTACAACAATAAATAAACTTATCTCTAATTTCTCCCCAAGAAAACTCCTTGAAGTTCCTCTGAAACTCTTCCTTTCTTTACAACACACAGAATTTCTCTTCGAAGTGGCAAGGAGGAAGAAATCTCTCACTTTTCCTCCACTCTTACAATCTCTCAAAGAATTCCTCACAATTTAGACTCTCTACACTTTTTCAAACTTCAAATTTGAGCCTCCCCCCCTCTCTATTTTCGGCCAAATTCTTCTCTTTAAAGATGTGGATGAGCTTTCCCTAAGAGTTGCCTAAGAATCCCTTCAAAATTTGTCCTCATCCAAAGCCTAGTTGGACATAATCGCTCGAGGGCGCCGTCAACGAGCCTTCTTAATGAATTAATTCTAGAGTCTCGGGAAAATCTTGACTTCGGCAGGGTAAATGGTGTCGTCGGCAGGCTCAATACGGAACACTTATTTTCAGGAGTCCAAATGAATGAGAAAGTAGGGGATGTCACTGATTTGAGGTAAACCTCGGTGACTTCCCAGACTATCCTACGGTGTGGCTACATTTTGGAGACGATGTTAATTAAGTGTTTGATCTTGCCAGTTTTATTATTTGGGACTTAAACTTGCATAATGTCTGATTATGCAAATAGCAAGCAGAGATATGAGGGTTTACGTCGTACCGTACGACAACCTCAAAACCTAAATCGAGTTAGGACTCATGCCGCGCAACATGATTGCACAGAAGCCTAAGGAGAAAGTGAGGATTCATGTCGCGTTGGGCGAGCTACCTCGAAGTCCTATAAGTTGTTATTATGCTAGGAAGGGATAATGCTGAAGAAGATCCTCTTGCTGCTCGGTCTGAATTCCTCGCTGTGCTACCCACAAAGTTGGCTCGAAGCTCCTGTCGTCGCGACGACTCCAGGGTTTAAGTGTTTTGAGATTGGTGAAATGGTTCAATGCGGAACACTTATTTTCAATAGTTCAAAGGAAGGAGAAGGTAAGGGATGTCACTGATCCGAGGTAAATCTCGATGACTTCCCAGACTATCCTACGATGTGGCTATATTTTTTTGGAGACGATGTTAATTAATTGTTTGATCCTGCCAGTTTTATTATTTGGGACTTACACCTGCATAATGTCTGATTATGCAAATAGCAAGCAGAGATATGAGGGTTTACGTCGTACCGTACGACAACCTCAAAACCTAAATCGAGTTAGGACTCATGCCGCGCAACATGATTGCACAGAAGCCTAAGGAGAAAGTGAGGATTCATGTCGCGTTGGGCGAGCTACCTCGAAGTCCTATAAGTTGTTATTATGCTAGGAAGGGATAATGCTGAAGAAGATCCTCTTGCTGCTCGGTCTGAATTCCTCGCTGTGCTACCCACAAAGTTGGCTCGAAGCTCCTGTCGTCGCGACGACTCCAGGGTTTAAGTGTTTTGAGATTGGTGAAATGGTTCAATGCGGAACACTTATTTTCAATAGTTCAAAGGAAGGAGAAGGTAAGGGATGTCACTGATCCGAGGTAAATCTCGATGACTTCCCAGACTATCCTACGATGTGGCTATATTTTTTTGGAGACGATGTTAATTAATTGTTTGATCCTGCCAGTTTTATTATTTGGGACTTACACTTGCATAATACCTGATTATGCAAATAGTCCGCAGAGATATGAGGGTTTACATCGTACCGTACGACAACCTCGGAACCTAAGTCGAGTTAGGACTCATGTTGCATAACATGGTTGTACAGGAGCCTAAAAATGAAGTGTGAGGATTTACGTCGCGCTAGGCGAGCTGCCTCGAAGTCCTATGGGTTATTATTATATTAGAAAGAGATAATGCTGAAAAAGATCTTGTTGCTTGCTCCAAGCTCCTCGTTGTGCTGCCCATCAAGTTGGCTCCAAGCTCTTGTCGTCGCGATGGCTCCAGGGTTTAAGTGTTTAAAATTATAGTTTATGTTTCACAGTTTTGGTGTCAAAGTTTGGTTTTGCATGCAGAATGAGTAGATTGCAGGTAAATAAAAAAAAGTAATTGAAAAGTAAAATGCAGTAAAGTAAAATGCTGTGGATAAATTATAAAAGCGTACCTAGGCATCTGCTACTATTGCGTTATTAATGTTGCGAGCATAGTATGATTTGCAGCAGATCTTAATAAACTTGCAAGAAAATTAAATAAAACAAGAAAACCCAGCATGAAAGTCATAAAAACGAGTAGTAAAAATCACAAGCAAAAGAAACTTATAACCACATATGAAAGATCAGGAGTAGGTATAAGACATTGGTGAAAGTGGGGGCTCAGAGCTAGGCTGTGTGTTTCCCGATCTTGAGTAAGAGTTGCCAACTCGACAATCTACAGGAGGTAGTTCTTAACCTCAATCCAAATGACTAGTTGTGGACCTTTATAAATTTTCATAGAAAGAATTTCATGCAAAAGTTATTATTAAGTCTTTTTTAGGCAGAATTCTTTTAATCATGCAAAAGAAATTTTTATTTTATTTTTGTAAATATTTTGCAAAGTCATACAGTCCACAGACTAGTCACTCTAATCGTGCTAGAACTACTGACAACCTAAGAGTGTCGGGGGCAACGATCCCACCAAGAATCGGCGAATAGTATCATAGGTCATTCCCTCTCCCTTATTGAAGATCCTTCAGGTAAGAGATACTATTCTAATAATCTAACCTAGTATCCCTCGTTTAAGCACACATGAGCAATGCCGTCATCGCCCTCGCCACCTAGACCCTGGACTTATCCTAGTCTGATGATCCATATGTGGCGTTAAGAAATTTCTCCAATTGCCAGGAGGATTTGAGTGTAATATTCAAGCTCAAATCCCGATGCACTGGGTTTCATTATAGATTAAGTCATTGAGGGAATTTCACTGTTAATTTAATTAAGGAAGCATGAACTACTTCTCGGTTCATCCTGATGTCTAGTGTCTTGATCAGTTTGTGAATCAGGGTCAAGTGTCAAGTTTAGTTATTTATTCGAAAATTAAGTGGATGAACGCTCACCTAGGGTGTGCTCCTAAAATCTAGGAAGTCTATGCTGAGAATTAGGTGGATGGACTCTCAACTAGGGTGTCTAACACAACCACAATACTACACAAAATAATTACAATTAAAATGTGAAAATAAAAATCACATTACATTACAATCCGCAAAATACTACTCAACATCTATTATACTACACATGAAAATTTAACTACCACACTAACTTTATAACAGAAATTAAAAATTATCCAAGTACAATATAAAAATAAAAACGAAAGTTCAAACACACCCAAACACCCATTTCTATTACAAAAGATCACAAAAATAAAAGTACAAGTACAAGTACATCAAATACATTCAAATATCAAAATCCCACACTATGTCTTCATCTCCTTGATCAACAGGTGGATCGGGTTGATACTTAGTATATCGGGGGCATTCCGGGAAAGTAACATCAGGCTCACCTTTGTAGTGTCGGGTCTGAGCTTCGTAATAAGCTACCTCAAAATTTGAATAGCTCTGAAGGTACTCACTATAATAATCATATCGACGTTCTAAACCTCCAATCCTTTCATTTATAAACTCTATGCTCTTCCGCTGTAAGGTCAACTCATTCATCAAGTTAGTTACGGTAGGGGACCTAGAAGGTGGAAGGTCGTAACTTGTAGAGGGGACATCTCTACTAGTAGAAGGCTCTTCACTCCTACTTCCAGTTCTCCATTTCTCATGGGATTCATAAGTTTTTAAATTAGCTTTACTAATGGGTTTCATACGATAAACCCATTCTTCATCTCCAGCTTCCACTCCAGAAAGTTGGCAAAGAGGCCAGGATGTTCTAGACCTCCACTTGTCTCACTCCATGTCGTAGTCAATATATTCTTAAAAATAATTATCCTCACATTTATAGTTCTACTATTCTAAATATAGAAATTTAGAATAGCAGTATCTCTAGTTACCTCACTATGGTGATAAGTAGGTAACAGAGTAGAGGAAATAAAATAGTGCCACGTCTTAGAGGTGGCATTCAACATGGAAGCAGAAAAATTTACTCATTCTCGTTGTTTAAACTTCCGCGTTCCTTTCCCATTAGTGAGAAAGTTGATTACATCATTCAGGGGGCCTTCCATCGTACTAAAGGATTCATAGTGGCAGCTATAAGAGTCTGGGACTTCAAAAAGGGTGTTGATGTGGGCGACATTAAATTCAACAGGAAATCCCTGCACTTGAGTGATTCCATCTTCAGAATAGATTACGTTGGCATAGAACTCCTTCACAACATTTGTATCAGCTTTGTTAGTGATGTAACAAAAGTTTTCCCACCTCCGCTTGGTAATAACTCGTTCAATTTCTCCTCCCGGACTCTCAAAAACTCGATCTTGTATACACTTCTTTCCTTTAAATACCGAAGTAAATCTTATTTGAGCCATCGCATTGACGAAGCGAGACTCATCAAACTCAATTCGTCTCTTTTATCGTGGAGCCATTTCAATCTAATCAAATCATAGAAAAATTCCAAAATATCTTCAAATATGCAAATAATGGCTTCCAAAAGTAATTTTAAGAGTTCAAAACTAAGTTCCATGAATTTCTTCCCAATATTTTCTTCACATTCTCAAAATTTTTGGATCTCCTCAATATGGAAAAAATCCATGGTGAAAATCAAATACTTTTAACTTGGAGTGAAGCACTTACCTAGAGAAGATCAAATATGGTGTCAAAAAGCCTTGAAATTGCCCCAAATCCAAGATCTCTCAAGGCCTAGGTCGAAAATTGCATTTTTAGGAGGAAGGGGATGATGAATAGTGGCGGTTGATTGGTTGAAATTGTGGTAAAAGGTATTTTTTTGTGAGCTAGCCGTCAGCGGGGTCAATGGCGTCGTCGGCGCACATCTCCAGCTTCCACTCCAGAAAGTTGGCAAAGAGGCCAGGATGTTCTAGACCTCCACTTGTCTCACTCCATGTCGTAGTCAATATATTCTTAAAAATAATTATCCTCACATTTATAGTTCTACTATTCTAAATATAGAAATTTAGAATAGCAGTATCTCTAGTTACCTCACTATGGTGATAAGTAGGTAACAGAGTAGAGGAAATAAAATAGTGCCACGTCTTAGAGGTGGCATTCAACATGGAAGCAGAAAAATTTACTCATTCTCGTTGTTTAAACTTCCGCGTTCCTTTCCCATTAGTGAGAAAGTTGATTACATCATTCAGGGGGCCTTCCATCGTACTAAAGGATTCATAGTGGCAGCTATAAGAGTCTGGGACTTCAAAAAGGGTGTTGATGTGGGCGACATTAAATTCAACAAGAAATCCCTGCACTTGAGTGATTCCATCTTCAGAATAGATTACGTTGGCATAGAACTCCTTCACAACATTTGTATCAGCTTTGTTAGTGATGTAACAAAAGTTTTCCCACCTCCGCTTGGTAATAACTCGTTCAATTTCTCCTCCCGGACTCTCAAAAACTCAATCTTGTATACACTTCTTTCCTTTAAATACCGAAGTAAATCTTATTTGAGCCATCACATTGACGAAGCGAGACTCATCAAACTCAATTCGTCTCTTTTATCGTGGAGCCATTTCAATCTAATCAAATCATAGAAAAATTCCAAAATATCTTCAAATATGCAAATAATGGCTTCCAAAAGTAATTTTAAGAGTTCAAAACTAAGTTCCATGAATTTCTTCCCAATATTTTCTTCACATTCTCAAAATTTTTGGATCTCCTCAATATGGGAAAAATCCATGGTGAAAATCAAATACTTTTAACTTGGAGTGAAGCACTTACCTAGAGAAGATCAAATATGGTGTCAAAAAGCCTTGAAATTGCCCCAAATCCAAGATCTCTCAAGGCCTAGGTCGAAAATTGCATCGTCGGCGGGCTCTATTGATTTTGTCCAAATTCTGGATTTTTGCGATTTCGATCAATTCCAAGCCTAAATGACATCCTTTTAATCATTATAGACATAATTTTAAGTGATTAAATGATGTACTTATCACAAATAAACTTTCACAACACAAAATATTACATTTATATATAAATTCCAAGGGGTAAAATATACGTTACATAACACACCTAAGCTTGGTATTTTCTCAACCTCAACACATTAATTCAATGTCGCAATCCAAGCCACAACACTCAAAACACTGAAAACAAAACTTTTTATGCTTAGTCTCAACTATATAGATATCTAAAAGCATAATTCTAAAGCAAAGCAAATGTAAAGTTCAAACCAAATTACATAGATGGATAGACAGGTAGTAATATAAATCTACTATTCTTTAAATTAAGTACTAGATTCTCCTCTGAGATCACCCATTGATTGGACATGAACAAAGAGGTTGTAGAAGGGTCAGAATGGAAATTCTTCAGTGGAATCCTCTTCTATTAAATTCATCCTCCTCATCAGCCGTATCAAGCTATCTTCTAAATGTCCAGAGTGATCAAAATGTTCTTTAATCCTCCAGTCTAGATGATCAAAGAAATCAGAGATATTATTAATTACATTCATGACATTTTGTACCTTCTTCTCTAATTTCTTGATTCTGCGCAGGATCACCAGAGTCTTATCAGGAATTAAGGGTTGAACTGGCAGTGAATTCTCAGATGATTGATCTACTATAATGGCCATGTCATTTTCATCTTCAAAAGCTAGGAATCTCTTAGTTGGGTCCAATGGCTTCCATGGTAGAAGTAGCTTTTCTCAATTTTTGTAGGACACTTCAAACTGACTGCAAAGTGAGAAAATTATGGAAGGGTGTCCAAGCCCATAAGTTGATCCATGAACGATCAGGCCCAAAATCGACTTCACAATTATTAATCCAATATCAATCGGCAGTCCCCTTTGGATGCAGTAATTCATAATAGCACTTTTTTTAGAAACCTTACCAATCTTTATTGTCGGCAACAAGTATGCAGAAATGAAAAGTACCAGTGTTTTGAAACAATATTTAGGAGAAAAAGCTAACATCCCCGTTTTCTCTCATTTCCCAGACTTTTGTCTCGTCCGTCAAATATTGGTAGATATCATTCATCAGATTTCTTGTTGGGACGAAGTTGGAATAATGGTAGACAGGAACGTTCTCGATCATGTATAATTCATTTATCCATGCAGGAGTGAAAGTGATCCATCTACCTCAAACATAAACAACTCCCTGGTTGATTCTATTTAAATTTGCATAAAATTCCCTTACCACAGGAACAACTACGGCGGCGGTAGTATAGTGCAACAATTCCCCTCTTCGTCGCACTATCATCTCTTCAATTGCCAT